>NW_026558020.1:0-51207 GCF_026930045.1 Uloborus diversus | reverse complement strand
ATTGATTGGCTCCATTGACCGCCCCACTAAGCTCAACCGACCTTTGATTGGCTTAACTGCCCGCCCACTAATTTCAACCGACCATTGATTGGCTCAAACTGCCCGTCCACGAAGCTCAACCGACCATTGATTGGCTCAACTGACCGCCCACTAAGCTCAACCGACCATTGATTGGCTTAACTGCCCGCCCACTAATTTCAAATGACCATTGATTGGCTCAACTGCCCGTCCACTAATCTGAAACGGACCATTGATTGACTCAACTGCCCGCCCACTTAGCTCAACCGACCTTGGATTGGCTCAACTGCCCGCCCACTAAGCTCAACCGACCATTGATTGGCTCAACTGCCCCGCCCACTAAGCTACACCGGCCTTTGTTTGGCTCAACTGCCTGCCCATTAAGCTCAACCGACCTTTGATTGGCTCAACTGCCCGCCCAGCTAAGCTCACCCAGACCTTTGATTGGCTCAACTGCTCGACCACTAAGCTCAACCGAGTATTGATTGGCTCAACTGACCGCCCAATAAGCTCAACCGACTATTCATTATTTCAACTACCCGACCACTAAGCTCAACCGACCATTGATTGGCTCAACTGCCCGCCCACTAAGCTCAACAGACCATTGATTGGCTCAACTGCCCGCCCACTAAGCTCAAACGACCATTGATTGGCTCCACTGACCGCCCACTACGCTCAACCGACCATTGATTGGCTCAACTGCCCGCTCACTAAGCTCAACCGACCATTGATTGGCTCCATTGACCGCCCAATAATTTCAACCAACCTTTGATTGGCTCAACAGCCCGCCCACTAAGCTGAACAGACAATTGATTGGCTCAACTGCCCGCCCACTAAGCTCAAACGACCATTGATTGGCTCCCCTGACCACCCACTGAGCTCAACAGACCATTGATTGGCTCAACTGCCCGCCCACTAAGCTCAACCGACCATTGATTGACTCAACTGACCGCCCACTAAGCTCAACCGACCATTGATTGGCTTAACTGCCCGCCCACTAATTTAAACTGACCATTGATTGGCTCAAATGCCCGTCCACTAATCTGAACGGACCATTGATTGACTCAACTGCCCGCCCACTTAGCTCAACCGACCTTTGATTGGATCAACTGCACGACCACTTAGCTCAACCGACCTTGGATTGGCTCAACTGCCCGCCCACTAAGCTCAACCGACCACTGATTGACTCAACTGACCGCCCACTAAGCTCAACCGACCATTGATTGGCTTAACTGCCCGCCCACTAATTTCAACCGACCATTGATTGGCTCAACTCCCCGTCCACGAAGCTCAACCGACAATTGATTGGCTCAACTGACCGCCCACTAAGCCAACCGACTTTTGATTGGCTCAACTGCCCGCCCACTAAGCTCAACCGACCTTTGATTGGCTGAACTGACCGCCCACTAAGCTCAACCGACCATTGATTTGCTCAACTGACCGCCCACTAAGCTCAACCGACCATTGTTATGCTAAACTGCCCGCCCACTAAGCTCAACCGACCATTGATTTGCTCCATTGACCGCCCACTAAGCTCAACCGACGTTTGATTGGCTCAACTGCCCGCCCACTAAGCTACACTGGCCTTTGTTTGGCTCAACTGCCTGCCCACTAAGCTCAACCGACCTTTGATTGGCTCAACTGCCCGCCCACTAAGCTCACCCGACCTTTGATTGGCTCAACTGACCGCCCACTAAGCTCAACCGACCATTGTTATGCTAAACTGCCCGCCCACTAAGCTCAACCGACCATTGATTGGCTCCATTGACCGCCCACTAAGCTCAACCGACCTTTGATTGGCTCAACTGCCCGCCCTTTAAGCTCAACCGACCTTTGATTGGCTCAACTGCCTGCCCACTAAGCTCAACCGACCTTTGATTGGCTCAACTGCCCGCCCACTAAGCTCACCCGACCTTTGATTGGCTCAACTGCCAGACCACTAAGCTCAACCGACTATTGATTGGCTCAACTGACCGCCCAATAAGCTCAACCGACCATTCATTATTTCAACTACCCGACCACTAAGCTCAACCGACCATTGATTGGCTCAACGGCCCGCCCACTAAGCTCAACAGACCATTGATTGGCTCAACTGCCCGCCCACTAAGCTCAAACGACCATCGATTGGCTCCACTGACCGCCCACTAAGCTCAAGCGACCATTGATTGGCACAACTGACCGCCCACTTAGCTCAACCGACCATTGATTTGCTCAACTGCCCGCCCACTAAGCTACACTGGCCTTTGTTTGGCTCAACTGCCTGCCCACTAAGCTCAACCGACCTTTGATTGGCTCAACTGCCCGCGCACTAAGCTCACCCGACCTTTGATTGGCTCAACTGACCGCCCACTAAGCTCAACCGACCATTGTTATGCTAAACTGCCCGCCCACTAAGCTCAACCGACCATTGATTGGCTCCATTGACCGCCCACTAAGCTCAACCGACCTTTGATTGGCTCAACTGCCCGCCCTTTAAGCTCAACCGACCTTTGATTGGCTCAACTGCCTGCCCACTAAGCTCAACCGACCTTTGATTGGCTCAACTGCCCGCCCACTAAGCTCACCCGACCTTTGATTGGCTCAACTGCCCGACCACTAAGCTCAACCGACTATTGATTGGCTCACCTGCCCGCCCACTAAGCTACACCGGCCTTTGTTTGGCTCAACTGCCTGCCCATTAAGCTCAACCGACCTTTGATTGGCTCAACTGCCCGCCCACTAAGCTCACCCGACCTTTGATTGGCTCAACTGCCCGACCACTAAGCTCAACCGAGTATTGATTGGCTCAACTGACCGCCCAATAAGCTCAACCGACCATTGTTATGCTAAACTGCCCGCCCACTAAGCTCAACCGACCATTGATTGGCTCCATTGACCGCCCACTAAGCTCAACCGACCTTTGATTGGCTCAACTGCCCGTCCACGAAGCTCAACCGACCATTGATTGGCTCAACTGACCGCCCACTAAGCTCAACCGACCATTGATTGGCTTAACTGCCCGCCCACTAATTTCAAATGACCATTGATTGGCTCAACTGCCCGTCCACTAATCTGAACGGACCATTGATTGACTCAACTGCCCGCCCACTTAGCTCAACCGACCTTGGATTGGCTCAACTGCCCGCCCACTAAGCTCAACCGACCATTGATTGGCTCAAATGCCCGCCCACTAAGCTACACCGGCCTTTGATTGGCTCAACTGCCCGACCACTAAGCTCAACCGAGTATTGATTGGCTCAACTGACCGCCCAATAAGCTCAACCGACTATTCATTATTTCAACTACCCGACCACTAAGCTCAACCGACCATTGATTGGCTCAACTGCCCGCCCACTAAGCTCAACAGACCATTGATTGGCTCAACTGCCCGCCCACTAAGCTCAAACGACCATTGATTGGCTCCACTGACCGCCCACTACGCTCAACCGACCATTGATTGGCTCAACTGCCCGTCCACGAAGCTCAACCGACCATTGTTATGCTCAACTGCCCGCCCACTAATCTCAACCGACCACTGATTGGCTCAACTGCCCGCTCACTAAGCTCAACCGACCATTGATTGGCTCCATTGACCGCCCAATAATTTCAACCAACCTTTGATTGGCTCAACAGCCCGCCCACTAAGCTGAACAGACAATTGATTGGCTCAACTGCCCACCCACTAAGCTCAAACGACCATTGATTGGCTCCACTGACCACCCACTAAGCTCAACCGACCATTGATTGGCTCAACTGACCGCCCATTAAGCTCAACCGACCATTGATTGGCTCAACTACCCGCCCGCTAAGCTCAACCGACCATTGATTGGCCCAACAGCCCGCCCACTAAGCTCAACCGACCATTGATTGACTCAACTGACCGCCCACTAAGCTCAACCGACCATTGATTGGCTTAACTGCCCACCCACTAATTTAAACCGACCATTGATTGGCTCAAATGCCCGTCCACTAATCTGAACGGACCATTGATTGACTCAACTGCCCGCCCACTTAGCTCAACCGACCTTTGATTGGATCAACTGCACGACCACTTAGCTCAACCGACCTTGGATTGGCTCAACTGCCCGCCCACTAAGCTCAACCGACTACTGATTGACTCAACTGACCGCCCACTAAGCTCAACCGACCATTGATTGGCTTAACTGCCCGCCCACTAATTTCAACCGACCATTGATTGGCTCAACTCCCCGTCCACGAAGCTCAACCGACAATTGATTGGCTCAACTGCCCGCCCACTAAGCTCAACCGACCTTTGATTGGCTGAACTGACCGCCCACTAAGCTCAACCGACCATTGATTTGCTCAACTGACCGCCCACTAAGCTCAACCGACCATTGTTATGCTAAACTGCCCGCCCACTAAGCTCAACCGACCATTGATTGGCTCCATTGACCGCCCACTAAGCTCAACCGACCTTTGATTGGCTCAACTGCCCGCCCACTAAGCTACACTGGCCTTTGTTTGGCTCAACTGCCTGCCCACTAAGCTCAACCGACCTTTGATTGGCTCAACTGCCCGCCCACTAAGCTCACCCGACCTTTGATTGGCTCAACTGACCGCCCACTAAGCTCAACCGACCATTGTTATGCTAAACTGCCCGCCCACTAAGCTCAACCGACCATTGATTGGCTCCATTGACCGCCCACTAAGCTCAACCGACCTTTGATTGGCTCAACTGCCCGCCCTTTAAGCTCAACCGACCTTTGATTGGCTCAACTGCCTGCCCACTAAGCTCAACCGACCTTTGATTGGCTCAACTGCCCGCCCACTAAGCTCACCCGACCTTTGATTGGCTCAACTGCCCGACCACTAAGCTCAACCGACTATTGATTGGCTCAACTGACCGCCCAATAAGCTCAACCGACCATTCATTATTTCAACTACCCGACCACTAAGCTCAACCGACCATTGATTGGCTCAACGGCCCGCCCACTAAGCTCAACAGACCATTGATTGGCTCAACTGCCCGCCCACTAAGCTCAAACGACCATTGATTGGCTCCACTGACCGCCCACTAAGCTCAACCAACCATTGATTGGCTCAACTGCCCGCCCACTAAGCTCAACCGACCATTCATTATTTCAACTACCCGACCACTAAGCTCAACCGACCATTGATTGGCTCAACGGCCCGCCCACTAAGCTCAACAGACCATTGATTGGCTCAACTGCCCGCCCACTAAGCTCAAACGACCATCGAGTGGCTCCACTGACCGCCCACTAAGCTCAACCGACCATTGATTGGCACAACTGACCGCCCACTTAGCTCAACCGACCATTGATTTGCTCAACTGACCGCCCACTAAGCTCAACCGACCATTGTTATGCTAAACTGCCCGCCCACTAAGCTCAACCGACCATTGATTGGCTCCATTGACCGCCCACTAAGCTCAACCGACCTTTGATTGGCTTAACTGCCCGCCCACTAATTTCAACCGACCATTGATTGGCTCAACTGCCCGTCCACGAAGCTCAACCGACCATTGATTGGCTCAACTGACCGCCCACTAAGCTCAACCGACCATTGATTGGCTTAACTGACCGCCCACTAAGCTCAACCGACCATTGTTATGCTAAACTGCCCGCCCACTAAGCTCAACCGACCATTGATTGGCTCCATTGACCGCCCACTAAGCTCAACCGACCTTTGATTGGCTTAACTGCCCGCCCACTAATTTCAACCGACCATTGATTGGCTCAACTGCCCGTCCACGAAGCTCAACCGACCATTGATTGGCTCAACTGCCCGCCCACTAAGCTCAACCGACCATTGATTGGCTCAACTGCCCGCCCACTAAGCTACACCGGCCTTTGTTTGGCTCAACTGCCTGCCCATTAAGCTCAACCGACCTTTGATTGGCTCAACTGCCCGCCCACTAAGCTCACCCGACCTTTGATTGGCTCAACTGCCCGACCACTAAGCTCAACCGAGTATTGATTGGCTCAACTGACCGCCCAATAAGCTCAACCGACCATTCATTATTTCAACTACCCGACCACTAAGTTAACCGACCATTGATTGGCTCAACGGCCCGCCCACTAAGCTCAACAGACCATTGATTGGCTCAACTGCCCGCCCACTAAGCTCAAACGACCATTGATTGGCTCCACTGACCGCCCACTACGCTCAACCGACCATTGATTGGCTTAACTGCCCGCCCACTAATTTCAAATGACCATTGATTGGCTCAACTGCCCGTCCACTAATCTGAACGGACCATTGATTGACTCAACTGCCCGCCCACTTAGCTCAACCGACCTTGGATTGGCTCAACTGCCCGCCCACTAAGCTCAACCGACCATTGATTGGCTCAACTGCCCGCCCACTAAGCTACACCGGCCTTTGTTTGGCTCAACTGCCTGCCCATTAAGCTCAACCGACCTTTGATTGGCTCAACTGCCCGCCCACTAAGCTCACCCGACCTTTGATTGGCTCAACTGCTCGACCACTAAGCTCAACCGAGTATTGATTGGCTCAACTGACCGCCCAATAAGCTCAACCGACTATTCATTATTTCAACTACCCGACCACTAAGCTCAACCGACCATTGATTGGCTCAACTGCCCGCCCACTAAGCTCAACAGACCATTGATTGGCTCAACTGCCCGCCCACTAAGCTCAAACGACCATTGATTGGCTCCACTGACCGCCCACTACGCTCAACCGACCATTGATTGGCTCAACTGCCCGTCCACGAAGCTCAACCGACCATTGTTATGCTCAACTGCCCGCCCACTAATCTCAACCGACCACTGATTGGCTCAACTGCCCGCTCACTAAGCTCAACCGACCATTGATTGGCTCCATTGACCGCCCAATAATTTCAACCAACCTTTGATTGGCTCAACAGCCCGCCCACTAAGCTGAACAGACAATTGATTGGCTCAACTGCCCGCCCACTAAGCTCAAACGACCATTGATTGGCTCCCCTGACCACCCACTGAGCTCAACAGACCATTGATTGGCTCAACTGCCCGCCAACTAAGCTCAACCGACCATTGATTGGCTCAACTGACGGCCCATTAAGCTCAACCGACCATTGATTGGCTCAACTACCCGCCCGCTAAGCTCAACCCGACCATTGATTGGCTCAACAGCCCGCCCACTAAGCTCAACCGACCATTGATTGACTCAACTGACCGCCCACTAAGCTCAACCGACCATTGATTGGCTTAACTGCCCGCCCAATAATTTCAACCGAAAATTGATTGGCTCAACTGCCCGTCCACGAAGCTACACCGGCCATTAATTGGCTCAACTGACCGCCCACTAAGCCAACCGACTTTTGATTGGCTCAACTGCCCGCCCACTAAGCTCACCCGACCTTTGATTGGCTGAACTGACCGCCCACTAAGCTCAACCGACCATTGATTGGCACAACTGACCGCCCACTAAGCTCAACCGACCATTGATTTGCTCAACTGACCGCCCACTAAGCTCAACCGACCATTGTTATGCTAAACTGCCCGCCCACTAAGCTCAACCGACCATTGATTGGCTCCATTGACCGCCCACTAAGCTCAACCGACTTTTGATTGGCTCAACTGCCCGCCCTTTAAGCTCAACCGACCTTTGATTGGCTCAACTGCCTGCCCACTAAGCTCAACCGACCTTTGATTGGCTCAACTGCCCGCCCACTAAGCTCACCCGACCTTTGATTGGCTCAACTGCCCGACCACTAAGCTCAACCGACTATTGATTGGCTCAACGGACCGCCCACTAAGCTCAACAGACCATTGATTGGCTCAACTGCCCGCCCACTAAGCTCAAACGACCATTGATTGGCTCCACTGACCGCCCACTAAGCTCAACCAACCATTGATTGGCTCAACTGCCCGCCAATAAGCTCAACCGACCATTCATTATTTCAACTACCCGACCACTAAGCTCAACCGACCATTGATTGGCTCAACGGCCCGCCCACTAAGCTCAACAGACCATTGATTGGCTCAACTGCCCGCCCACTAAGCTCAAACGACCATCGATTGGCTCCACTGACCGCCCACTAAGCTCAACCGACCATTGATTGGCACAACTGACCGCCCACTTAGCTCAACCGACCATTGATTTGCTCAACTGACCGCCCACTAAGCTCAATCGACCATTGTTATGCTAAACTGCCCGCCCACTAAGCTCAACCGACCATTGATTGGCTCCATTGACCGCCCACTAAGCTCAACCGACCTTTGATTGGCTTAACTGCCCGCCCACTAATTTCAACCGACCATTGATTGGCTCAACTGCCCGTCCACGAAGCTCAACCGACCATTGATTGGCTCAACTGACCGCCCACTAAGCTCAACCGACCATTGATTGGCTTAACTGCCCGCCCACTAATTTCAAATGACCATTGATTATCTCAACTGCCCGTCCACTAATCTGAACGGACCATTGATTGACTCAACTGCCCGCCCACTTAGCTCAACCGACCTTGGATTGGCTCAACTGCCCGCCCACTAAGCTCAACCGACCATTGATTGGCTCAACTGCCCGCCCACTAAGCTACACCGGCCTTTGTTTGGCTCAACTGCCTGCCCATTAAGCTCAACCGACCTTTGATTGGCTCAACTGCCCGCCCACTAAGCTCACCCGACCTTTGATTGGCTCAACTGCTCGACCACTAAGCTCAACCGAGTATTGATTGGCTCAACTGACCGCCCAATAAGCTCAACCGACTATTCATTATTTCAACTACCCGACCACTAAGCTCAACCGACCATTGATTGGCTCAACTGCCCGCCCACTAAGCTCAACAGACCATTGATTGGCTCAACTGCCCGCCCACTAAGCTCAAACGACCATTGATTGGCTCCACTGACCGCCCACTACGCTCAACCGACCATTGATTGGCTCAACTGCCCGTCCACGAAGCTCAACCGACCATTGTTATGCTCAACTGCCCGCCCACTAATCTCAACCGACCACTGATTGGCTCAACTGCCCGCTCACTAAGCTCAACCGACCATTGATTGGCTCCATTGACCGCCCAATAATTTCAACCAACCTTTGATTGGCTCAACAGCCCGCCCACTAAGCTGAACAGACAATTGATTGGCTCAACTGCCCGCCCACTAAGCTCAAACGACCATTGATTGGCTCCCCTGACCACCCACTGAGCTCAACAGACCATTGATTGGCTCAACTGCCCGCCCACTAAGCTCAACCGACCATTGATTGGCTCAACTGACCGCCCATTAAGCTCAACCGACCATTGATTGGCTCAACTACCCGCCCGCTAAGCTCAACCGACCATTGATTGGCTCAACAGCCCGCCCACTAAGCTCAACCGACCATTGATTGACTCAACTGACCGCCCACTAAGCTCAACCGACCATTGATTGGCTTAACTGCCCGCCCACTAATTTAAACTGACCATTGATTGGCTCAAATGCCCGTCCACTAATCTGAACGGACCATTGATTGACTCAACTGCCCGCCCACTTAGCTCAACCGACCTTTGATTGGATCAACTGCACGACCACTTAGCTCAACCGACCTTGGATTGGCTCAACTGCCCGCCCACTAAGCTCAACCGACCACTGATTGACTCAACTGACCGCCCACTAAGCTCAACCGACCATTGATTGGCTTAACTGCCCGCCCACTAATTTCAACCGACCATTGATTGGCTCAACTCCCCGTCCACGAAGCTCAACCGACAATTGATTGGCTCAACTGACCGCCCACTAAGCCAACCGACTTTTGATTGGCTCAACTGCCCGCCCACTAAGCTCAACCGACCTTTGATTGGCTGAACTGACCGCCCACTAAGCTCAACCGACCATTGATTTGCTCAACTGACCGCCCACTAAGCTCAACCGACCATTGTTATGCTAAACTGCCCGCCCACTAAGCTCAACCGACCATTGATTGGCTCCATTGACCGCCCACTAAGCTCAACCGACGTTTGATTGGCTCAACTGCCCGCCCACTAAGCTACACTGGCCTTTGTTTGGCTCAACTGCCTGCCCACTAAGCTCAACCGACCTTTGATTGGCTCAACTGCCCGCCCACTAAGCTCACCCGACCTTTGATTGGCTCAACTGACCGCCCACTAAGCTCAACCGACCATTGTTATGCTAAACTGCCCGCCCACTAAGCTCAACCGACCATTGATTGGCTCCATTGACCGCCCACTAAGCTCAACCGACCTTTGATTGGCTCAACTGCCCGCCCTTTAAGCTCAACCGACCTTTGATTGGCTCAACTGCCTGCCCACTAAGCTCAACCGACCTTTGATTGGCTCAACTGCCCGCCCACTAAGCTCACCCGACCTTTGATTGGCTCAACTGCCAAACCACTAAGCTCAACCGACTATTGATTGGCTCAACTGACCGCCCAATAAGCTCAACCGACCATTCATTATTTCAACTACCCGACCACTAAGCTCAACCGACCATTGATTGGCTCAACGGCCCGCCCACTAAGCTCAACAGACCATTGATTGGCTCAACTGCCCGCCCACTAAGCTCAAACGACCATTGATTGGCTCCACTGACCGCCCACTAAGCTCAACCAACCATTGATTGGCTCAACTGCCCGCCCACTAAGCTCAACCGACCATTCATTATTTCAACTACCCGACCACTAAGCTCAACCGACCATTGATTGGCTCAACGGCCCGCCCACTAAGCTCAACAGACCATTGATTGGCTCAACTGCCCGCCCACTAAGCTCAAACGACCATCGATTGGGTCCACTGACCGCCCACTAAGCTCAAGCGACCATTGATTGGCACAACTGACCGCCCACTTAGCTCAACCGACCATTGATTTGCTCAACTGCCCGCCCACTAAGCTACACTGGCCTTTGTTTGGCTCAACTGCCTGCCCACTAAGCTCAACCGACCTTTGATTGGCTCAACTGCCCGCGCACTAAGCTCACCCGACCTTTGATTGGCTCAACTGACCGCCCACTAAGCTCAACCGACCATTGTTATGCTAAACTGCCCGCCCACTAAGCTCAACCGACCATTGATTGGCTCCATTGACCGCCCACTAAGCTCAACCGACCTTTGATTGGCTCAACTGCCCGCCCTTTAAGCTCAACCGACCTTTGATTGGCTCAACTGCCTGCCCACTAAGCTCAACCGACCTTTGATTGGCTCAACTGCCCGCCCACTAAGCTCACCCGACCTTTGATTGGCTCAACTGCCCGACCACTAAGCTCAACCGACTATTGATTGGCTCACCTGCCCGCCCACTAAGCTACACCGGCCTTTGTTTGGCTCAACTGCCTGCCCATTAAGCTCAACCGACCTTTGATTGGCTCAACTGCCCGCCCACTAAGCTCACCCGACCTTTGATTGGCTCAACTGCCCGACCACTAAGCTCAACCGAGTATTGATTGGCTCAACTGACCGCCCAATAAGCTCAACCGACCATTGTTATGCTAAACTGCCCGCCCACTAAGCTCAACCGACCATTGATTGGCTCCATTGACCGCCCACTAAGCTCAACCGACCTTTGATTGGCTTAACTGCCCGCCCACTAATTTCAACCGACCATTGATTGGCTCAACTGCCCGTCCACGAAGCTCAACCGACCATTGATTGGCTCAACTGACCGCCCACTAAGCTCAACCGACTATTGATTGGCTTAACTGCCCGCCCACTAATTTCAAATGACCATTGATTGGCTCAACTGCCCGTCCACTAATCTGAACGGACCATTGATTGACTCAACTGCCCGCCCACTTAGCTCAACCGACCTTGGATTGGCTCAACTGCCCGCCCACTAAGCTCAACCGACCATTGATTGGCTCAAATGCCCGCCCACTAAGCTACACCGGCCTTTGATTGGCTCAACTGCCCGACCACTAAGCTCAACCGAGTATTGATTGGCTCAACTGACCGCCCAATAAGCTCAACCGACTATTCATTATTTCAACTACCCGACCACTAAGCTCAACCGACCATTGATTGGCTCAACTGCCCGCCCACTAAGCTCAACAGACCATTGATTGGCTCAACTGCCCGCCCACTAAGCTCAAACGACCATTGATTGGCTCCACTGACCGCCCACTACGCTCAACCGACCATTGATTGGCTCAACTGCCCGTCCACGAAGCTCAACCGACCATTGTTATGCTCAACTGCCCGCCCACTAATCTCAACCGACCACTGATTGGCTCAACTGCCCGCTCACTAAGCTCAACCGACCATTGATTGGCTCCATTGACCGCCCAATAATTTCAACCAACCTTTGATTGGCTCAACAGCCCGCCCACTAAGCTGAACAGACAATTGATTGGCTCAACTGCCCGCCCACTAAGCTCAAACGACCATTGATTGGCTCCACTGACCACCCACTGAGCTCAACAGACCACTGATTGGCTCAACTGCCCGCCCACTAAGCTCAACCGACCATTGATTGGCTCAACTGACCGCCCATTAAGCTCAACCGACCATTGATTGGCTCAACTACCCGCCCGCTAAGCTCAACCGACCATTGATTGGCCCAACAGCCCGCCCACTAAGCTCAACCGACCATTGATTGACTCAACTGACCGCCCACTAAGCTCAACCGACCATTGATTGGCTTAACTGCCCACCCACTAATTTAAACCGACCATTGATTGGCTCAAATGCCCGTCCACTAATCTGAACGGACCATTGATTGACTCAACTGCCCGCCCACTTAGCTCAACCGACCTTTGATTGGATCAACTGCACGACCACTTAGCTCAACCGACCTTGGATTGGCTCAACTGCCCGCCCACTAAGCTCAACCGACTACTGATTGACTCAACTGACCGCCCACTAAGCTCAACCGACCATTGATTGGCTTAACTGCCCGCCCACTAATTTCAACCGACCATTAATTGGCTCAACTCCCCGTCCACGAAGCTCAACCGACAATTGATTGGCTCAACTGCCCGCCCACTAAGCTCAACCGACCTTTGATTGGCTGAACTGACCGCCCACTAAGCTCAACCGACCATTGATTTGCTCAACTGACCGCCCACTAAGCTCAACCGACCATTGTTATGCTAAACTGCCCGCCCACTAAGCTCAACCGACCATTGATTGGCTCCATTGACCGCCCACTAAGCTCAACCGACCTTTGATTGGCTCAACTGCCCGCCCACTAAGCTACACTGGCCTTTGTTTGGCTCAACTGCCTGCCCACTAAGCTCAACCGACCTTTGATTGGCTCAACTGCCCGCCCACTAAGCTCACCCGACCTTTGATTGGCTCAACTGACCGCCCACTAAGCTCAACCGACCATTGTTATGCTAAACTGCCCGCCCACTAAGCTCAACCGACCATTGATTGGCTCCATTGACCGCCCACTAAGCTCAACCGACCTTTGATTGGCTCAACTGCCCGCCCTTTAAGCTCAACCGACCTTTGATTGGCTCAACTGCCTGCCCACTAAGCTCAACCGACCTTTGATTGGCTCAACTGCCCGCCCACTAAGCTCACCCGACCTTTGATTGGCTCAACTGCATGACCACTAAGCTCAACCGACTATTGATTGGCTCAACTGACCGCCCAATAAGCTCAACCGACCATTCATTATTTCAACTACCCGACCACTAAGCTCAACCGACCATTGATTGGCTCAACGGCCCGCCCACTAAGCTCAACAGACCATTGATTGGCTCAACTGCCCGCCCACTAAGCTCAAACGACCATTGATTGGCTCCACTGACCGCCCACTAAGCTCAACCAACCATTGATTGGCTCAACTGCCCGCCCACTAAGCTCAACCGACCATTCATTATTTCAACTACCCGACCACTAAGCTCAACCGACCATTGATTGGCTCAACGGCCCGCCCACTAAGCTCAACAGACCATTGATTGGCTCAACTGCCCGCCCACTAAGCTCAAACGACCATCGATTGGCTCCACTGACCGCCCACTAAGCTCAACCGACCATTGATTGGCACAACTGACCGCCCACTTAGCTCAACCGACCATTGATTTGCTCAACTGACCGCCCACTAAGCTCAACCGACCATTGTTATGCTAAACTGCCCGCCCACTAAGCTCAACCGACCATTGATTGGCTCCATTGACCGCCCACTAAGCTCAACCGACCTTTGATTGGCTTAACTGCCCGCCCACTAATTTCAACCGACCATTGATTGGCTCAACTGCCCGTCCACGAAGCTCAACCGACCATTGATTGGCTCAACTGACCGCCCACTAAGCTCAACCGACCATTGATTGGCTTAACTGACCGCCCACTAAGCTCAACCGACCATTGTTATGCTAAACTGCCCGCCCACTAAGCTCAACCGACCATTGATTGGCTCCATTGACCGCCCACTAAGCTCAACCGACCTTTGATTGGCTTAACTGCCCGCCCACTAATTTCAACCGACCATTGATTGGCTCAACTGCCCGTCCACGAAGCTCAACCGACCATTGATTGGCTCAACTGCCCGCCCACTAAGCTCAACCGACCATTGATTGGCTCAACTGCCCGCCCACTAAGCTACACCGGCCTTTGTTTGGCTCAACTGCCTGCCCATTAAGCTCAACCGACCTTTGATTGGCTCAACTGCCCGCCCACTAAGCTCACCCGACCTTTGATTGGCTCAACTGCCCGACCACTAAGCTCAACCGAGTATTGATTGGCTCAACTGACCGCCCAATAAGCTCAACCGACCATTCATTATTTCAACTACCCGACCACTAAGTTAACCGACCATTGATTGGCTCAACGGCCCGCCCACTAAGCTCAACAGACCATTGATTGGCTCAACTGCCCGCCCACTAAGCTCAAACGACCATTGATTGGCTCCACTGACCGCCCACTACGCTCAACCGACCATTGATTGGCTTAACTGCCCGCCCACTAATTTCAACCGACCATTGATTGGCTCAACTGCCCGTCCACTAATCTGAACGGACCATTGATTGACTCAACTGCCCGCCCACTTAGCTCAACCGACCTTGGATTGGCTCAACTGCCCGCCCACTAAGCTCAACCGACCATTGATTGGCTCAACTGCCCGCCCACTAAGCTACACCGGCCTTTGTTTGGCTCAACTGCCTGCCCATTAAGCTCAACCGACCTTTGATTGGCTCAACTGCCCGCCCACTAAGCTCACCCGACCTTTGATTGGCTCAACTGCCCGACCACTAAGCTCAACCGAGTATTGATTGGCTCAACTGACCGCCCAATAAGCTCAACCGACCATTCATTATTCCAACTACCCGACCACTAAGTTAACCGACCATTGATTGGCTCAACGGCCCGCCCACTAAGCTCAACAGACCATTGATTGGCTCAACTGCCCGCCCACTAAGCTCAAACGACCATTAATTGGCTCCACTGACCGCCCACTACGCTCAACCGACCATTGATTGGCTCAACTGCCCGTCCACGAAGCTCAACCGACCATTGTTATGCTCAACTGCCCGCCCACTAATCTCAACCGACCACTGATTGGCTCAACTGCCCGCTCACTAAGCTCAACCGACCATTGATTGGCTCCATTGACCGCCCACTAATTTCAACCAACCTTTGATTGACTCAACAGCCCGCCCACTAAGCTGAACAGACAATTGATTGGCTCAACTGCCCGCCCACTAAGCTCAAACGACCATTGATTGGCTCAACTGACCACCCACTGAGCTCAACAGACCATTGATTGGCTCAACTGCCCGCCCACTAAGCTCAACCGACCATTGATTGGCTCAACTGACCGCCCATTAAGCTCAACCGACCATTGATTGGCTCAACTACCCGCCCGCTAAGCTCAACCGACCATTGATTGGCTCAACAGCCCGCCCACTAAGCTCAACCGACCATTGATTGGCTTAACTGCCCGCCCACTAATTTAAACCGACCATTGATTGGCTCAAATGCCCGTCCACTAATCTGAACGGACCATTGATTGACTCAACTGCCCGCCCACTTAGCTCAACCGACCTTTGATTGGATCAACTGCACGACCACTTAGCTCAACCGACCTTGGATTGGCTCAACTGCCCGCCCACTAAGCTCAACCGACCACTGATAGGCTCAAATGCCCGCCCATCTAAGCTCAACCGACCAATAATTGGCTCAAATGCCCGCCCATCTAAGCTTAATGGAACATTGATTGACTCAACTGACCGCCCACTAAGCTCAACCGACCAGTAATTGGCTTAACTGCCCGCCCACTAATTTCAACCGACCATTGATTGGCTCAACTGACCGCCCACTAAGCTCAACCGACCTTTGATTGGCTGAACTGACCGCCCACTAAGCTCAACCGACCACTGATTGGCACAACTGACCGCCCACTAAACTCAACCGACCATTGATTGGCTCAACTGCCCGCCCACTAAGCTCAACCGACCATTAATTGGCTCAACTGCCCGCCCACTAAGCTCAACCGACCATTGATTGGCTCAACTGCCCGCCCACTAAGCTCAACCAACCTTGGATTGGCTCAACTGCACGCCCACTAAGCTCAACCGACCTTGGATTAGCTCAACTGAACGCCCACTAAGCTCAACCGACCTTTGCTTGGCTCAACTGCCTGCCCACTAAGCTCAACCGACCTTTGATTGGCCCAACTGCCCGCCCACTAAGCTCACCCGACCTTTGATTGGCTCAACTGCCCACCCACTAATCTCAACCGACTATTGATTGGCTCAACTGACCGACCATTAAGTTTAACCGACCATTCATTATTTCAACTACCCGACCACTAAGCTCAACCGACCATTGATTGGCTCAACAGCCCGCCCACTAAGCTGAACAGACAATTGATTGGCTCAACTGCCCGCCCACTAAGCTCATACGACCATTGATTGGCTCCACTGACCGCCCACTGAGCTCAACAGACCATTGATTGGCTCAACTGCCCGCCCACTAAGCTCAACCGAGTATTGATTGGCTCAACTGACCGCCCAATAAGCTCAACCAACCATTCATTATTTCAACTACCCGACCACTAAGCTCAACCGACCATTGATTGGCTCAACGGCTCGCCCACTAAGCTCAACAGACCATTGATTGGCTCAACTGCCCGCCCACTAAGCTCAAACGACCATTGATTGGCTCCACTGACCGCCCACTACGCTCAACCGACCATTGATTGGCTCAACTGCCCGTCCACGAAGCTCAACCGACCATTGTTATGCTCAACTGCCCGCCCACTAATCTCAACCGACCACTGATTGGCTCATCTGCCCGCTCACTAAGCTCAACCGACCATTGATTGGCTCCATTGACCGCCCACTAATTTCAACCGACCTTTGATTGGCTCAACAGCCCGCCCACTAAGCTGAACAGACAATTGATTGGCTCAACTGCCCGCCCACTAAGCTCAAACGACCATTGATTGGCTCCACTGACCACCCACTGAGCTCAACAGACCATTGATTGGCTCAACTGCCCGCCCACTAAGCTCAACCGACCATTGATTGGCTCAACTGACCGCCCATTAAGCTCAACCGACCATTGATTGGCTCAACTACCCGCCCGCTAAGCTCAACCGACCATTGATTGGCTCAACAGCCCGCCCACTAAGCTCAACCGACCATTGATTGACTCAACTGACCGCCCACTAAGCTCAACCGACCATTGATTGGCTTAACTGCCCGCCCACTAATTTAAACCGACCATTGATTGGCTCAAATGCCCGTCCACTAATCTGAACGGACCATTGATTGACTCAACTGCCCGCCCACTTAGCTCAACCGACCTTTGATTGGATCAACTGCACGACCACTTAGCTCAACCGACCCTGGATTGGCTCAACTGCCCGCCCACTAAGCTCAACCGACCACTGATAGGCTCAAATGCCCGCCCAACTAAGCTCAACCGACCAATGATTGGCTCAGATGCCCGCCCATCTAAGCTTAATGGAACATTGATTGACTCAACTGACCGCCCACTAAGCTCAACCGACCAGTAATTGGCTTAACTGCCCGCCCACTAATTTCAACCGACCATTGATTGGCTCAACTGCCCGTCCACGAAGCTCAACCGACCATTGATTGGCTCAACTGACCGCCCACTAAGCTCAACCGACCTTTGATTGGCTGAACTGACCGCCCACTAAGCTCAACCGACCACTGATTGGCACAACTGACCGCCCACTAAGCTCAACCGACCATTGATTGGCTCAACTGCCCGCCCACTAAGCTCAACCGACCATTAATTGGCTCAACTGCCCGCCCACTAAGCTGAACAGACAATTGATTGGCTCAACTGCCCGCCCACTAAGCTCAAACGACCATTGATTGGCTCCACTGACCACCCACTGAGCTCAACAGACCATTGATTGCCTCAACTGCCCGCCCACTAAGCTCAACCGACCATATATTGGCTCAACTGACCGCCCATTAAGCTCAACCGACCATTGATTGGCTCAACTACGCGCCCGCTAAGCTCAACCCGACCATTGATTGGCTCAACAGCCCGCCCACTAAGCTCAACCGACCATTGATTGACTCAACTGCACGCCCACTAAGCTCAACCGACCTTGGATTAGCTCAACTGAACGCCCACTAAGCTCAACCGACCTTTGTTTGGCTCAACTGCCTGCCCACTAAGCTCAACCGACCTTTGATTGGCTCAACAGCCCGCCCACTAAGCTGAACAGACAATTGATTGGCTCAACTGCCCGCCCACTAAGCTCAAACGACCATTGATTGGCTCCACTGACCACCCACTGAGCTCAACAGACCATTGATTGGCTCAACTGCCCGCCCACTAAGCTCAACCGACCATTGATTGGCTCAACTGACCGCCCATTAAGCTCAACCGACCATTGATTGGCTCAACTACCCGCCCGCTAAGCTCAACCCGACCATTGATTGGCTCAACAGCCCGCCCACTAAGCTCAACCGACCATTGATTGACTCAACTGACCGCCCACTAAGCTCAACCGACCATTGATTGGCTTAACTGCCCGCCCAATAATTTCAACCGAAAATTGATTGGCTCAACTGCCCGTCCACGAAGCTACACCGGCCATTAATTGGCTCAACTGACCGCCCACTAAACCAACCGACTTTTGATTGGCTCAACTGCCCGCCCACTAAGCTCACCCGACCTTTGATTGGCTGAACTGACCGCCCACTAAGCTCAACCGACCATTGATTGGCACAACTGACCGCCCACTAAGCTCAACCGACCATTGATTTGCTCAACTGACCGCCCACTAAGCTCAACCGACCATTGTTATGCTAAACTGCCCGCCCACTAAGCTCAACCGACCATTGATTGGCTCCATTGACCGCCCACTAAGCTCAACCGACCTTTGATTGGCTCAACTGCCCGCCCACTAAGCTCAAACGACCATTGATTGGCTCCACTGACCGCCCACTACGCTCAACCGACCATTGATTGGCTCAACTGCCCGTCCACGAAGCTCAACCGACCATTGTTATGCTCAACTGCCCGCCCACTAATCTCAACCGACCACTGATTGGCTCAACTGCCCGCCCACTAAGCTCAACCAACCTTGAATTGGCTCAACTGCACGCCCACTAAGCTCAACCGACCTTGGATTAGCTCAACTGAACGCCCACTAAGCTCAACCGACCTTTGTTTGGCTCAACTGCCTGCCCACTAAGCTCAACCGACCTTTGATTGGCTCAACAGCCCGCCCACTAAGCTGAACAGACAATTGATTGGCTCAACTGCCCGCCCACTAAGCTCAAACGACCATTGATTGGCTCCACTGACCACCCACTGAGCTCAACAGACCATTGATTGGCTCAACTGCCCGCCCACTAAGCTCAACCGACCATTGATTGGCTCAACTGACCGCCCATTAAGCTCAACCGACCATTGATTGGCTCAACTACCCGCCCGCTAAGCTCAACCCGACCATTGATTGGCTCAACAGCCCGCCCACTAAGCTCAACCGACCATTGATTGACTCAACTGACCGCCCACTAAGCTCAACCGACCATTGATTGGCTTAACTGCCCGCCCAATAATTTCAACCGAAAATTGATTGGCTCAACTGCCCGTCCACGAAGCTACGCCGGCCATTAATTGGCTCAACTGACCGCCCACTAAGCCAACCGACTTTTGATTGGCTCAACTGCCCGCCCACTAAGCTCACCCGACCTTTGATTGGCTGAACTGACCGCCCACTAAGCTCAACCGACCATTGATTGGCACAACTGACCGCCCACTAAGCTCAACCGACCATTGATTTGCTCAACTGACAGCCCACTAAGCTCAACCGACCATTGTTATGTTAAACTGCCCGCCCACTAAGCTCAACCGACCATTGATTGGCTCCATTGACCGCCCACTAAGCTCAACCGACCTTTGATTGGCTCAACTGCCCGCCCTTTAAGCTCAACCGACCTTTGATTGGCTCAACTGCCTGCCCACTAAGCTCAACCGACCTTTGATTGGCTCAACTGCCCGCCCACTAAGCTCACCCGACCTTTGATTGGCTCAACTGCCCGACCACTAAGCTCAACCGACTATTGATTGGCTCAACTGACCGCCCAATAAGCTCAACCGACCATTCATTATTTCAACTACCCGACCACTAAGCTCAACCGACCATTGATTCGCTCAACGGCCCGCCCACTAAGCTCAACAGACCATTGATTGGCTCAACTGCCCGCCCACTAAGCTCAAACGACCATTGATTGGCTCCACTGACCGCCCACTAAGCTCAACCAACCATTGATTGGCTCAACTGCCCGCCCACTAAGCTCAACCGACCATTCATTATTTCAACTACCCGACCACTCAGCTCAACCGACCATTGATTGGCTCAACGGCCCGCCCACTAAGCTCAACAGACCATTGATTGGCTCAACTGCCCGCCCACTAAGCTCAAAAGACCATCGATTGGCTCCACTCACCGCCCACTAAGCTCAACCGACCATTGATTGGCACAACTGACCGCCCACTTAGCTCAACCGACCATTGATTTGCTCAACTGACCGCCCACTAAGCTCAACCGACCATTGTTATGCTAAACTGCCCGCCCACTAAGCTCAACCGACCATTGATTGGCTCCATTGACCGCCCGCTAAGCTCAACCCGACCATTGATTGGCTCAACAGCCCGCCCACTAAGCTCACCCGACCATTGATTGACTCAACTGACCGCCCACTAAGCTCAACCGACCATTGATTGGCTTAACTGCCCGCCCAATAATTTCAACCGAAAATTGATTGGCTCAACTGCCCGTCCACGAAGCTACACCGGCCATTAATTGGCTCAACTGACCGCCCACTAAGCCAACCGACTTTTGATTGGCTCAACTGCCCGCCCACTAAGCTCACCCGACCTTTGATTGGCTGAACTGACCGCCCACTAAGCTCAACCGACCATTGATTGGCACAACTGACCGCCCACTAAGCTCAACCGACCATTGATTTGCTCAACTGACAGCCCACTAAGCTCAACCGACCATTGTTATGTTAAACTGCCCGCCCACTAAGCTCAACCGACCATTGATTGGCTCCATTGACCGCCCACTAAGCTCAACCGACCTTTGATTGGCTCAACTGCCCGCCCTTTAAGCTCAACCGACCTTTGATTGGCTCAACTGCCTGCCCACTAAGCTCAACCGACCTTTGATTGGCTCAACTGCCCGCCCACTAAGCTCACCCGACCTTTGATTGGCTCAACTGCCCGACCACTAAGCTCAACCGACTATTGATTGGCTCAACTGACCGCCCAATAAGCTCAACCGACCATTCATTATTTCAACTACCCGACCACTAAGCTCAACCGACCATTGATTCGCTCAACGGCCCGCCCACTAAGCTCAACAGACCATTGATTGGCTCAACTGCCCGCCCACTAAGCTCAAACGACCATTGATTGGCTCCACTGACCGCCCACTAAGCTCAACCAACCATTGATTGGCTCAACTGCCCGCCCACTAAGCTCAACCGACCATTCATTATTTCAACTACCCGACCACTCAGCTCAACCGACCATTGATTGGCTCAACGGCCCGCCCACTAAGCTCAACAGACCATTGATTGGCTCAACTGCCCGCCCACTAAGCTCAAAAGACCATCGATTGGCTCCACTCACCGCCCACTAAGCTCAACCGACCATTGATTGGCACAACTGACCGCCCACTTAGCTCAACCGACCATTGATTTGCTCAACTGACCGCCCACTAAGCTCAACCGACCATTGTTATGCTAAACTGCCCGCCCACTAAGCTCAACCGACCATTGATTGGCTCCATTGACCGCCCACTAAGCTCAACCGACCTTTGATTGGCTTAACTGCCCGCCCACTAATTTCAACCGACCATTGATTGGCTCAACTGCCCGTCCACGAAGCTCAACCGACCATTGATTGGCTCAACTGACCGCCGCTCACTAAGCTCACCCGACCTTTGATTGGCTCAACTGCCCGACCACTAAGCTCAACCGAGTATTGATTGGCTCAACTGACCGCCCAATAAGCTCAACCGACTATTCATTATTTCAACTACCCGACCACTAAGCTCAACCGACCATTGATTGGCTCAACTGCCCGCCCACTAAGCTCAACAGACCATTGATTGGCTCAACTGCCCGCCCACTAAGCTCAAACGACCATTGATTGGCTCCACTGACCGCCCACTACGCTCAACCGACCATTGATTGGCTCAACTGCCCGTCCACGAAGCTCAACCGACCATTGTTATGCTCAACTGCCCGCCCACTAATCTCAACCGACCACTGATTGGCTCAACTGCCCGCTCACTAAGCTCAACCGACCATTGATTGGCTCCATTGACCGCCCACTAATTTCAACCAACCTTTGATTGGCTCAACAGCCCGCCCACTAAGCTGAACAGACAATTGATTGGCTCAACTGCCCGCCCACTAAGCTCAAACGACCATTGATTGGCTCCACTGACCACCCACTGAGCTCAACAGACCATTGATTGGCTCAACTACCCGCCCGCTAAGCTCAACCGACCATTGATTGGCTCAACAGCCCGCCCACTAAGCTCAACCGAACATTGATTGACTCAACTGACCGCCCACTAAGCTCAACCGACCATTGATTGGCTTAACTGCCCGCCCACTAATTTAAACCGACCATTGATTGGCTCAAATGCCCGTCCACTAATCTGAACGGACCATTGATTGACTCAACTGCCCGCCCACTTAGCTCAACCGACCTTTGATTGGATCAACTGCACGACCACTTAGCTCAACCGATCTTGGATTGGCTCAACTGCCCGCCCACTAAGCTCAACCGACCACTGATTGACTCAACTGACCGCCCACTAAGCTCAACCGACCATTGATTGGCTTAACTGCCCGCCCACTAATTTCAACCGACCATTGATTGGCTCAACTCCCCGTCCACGAAGCTCAACCGACAATTGACTGGCTCAACTGACCGCCCACTAAGCCAACCGACTTTTGATTGGCTCAACTGCCCGCCCACTAAGCTCAACCGACCTTTGATTGGCTGAACTGACCGCCCACTAAGCTCAACCGACATTGATTTGCTCAACTGACCGCCCACTAAGCTCAACCGACCATTGTTATGCTAAACTGCCCGCCCACTAAGCTCAACCGACCATTGATTGGCTCCATTGACCGCCCACTAAGCTCAACCGACCTTTGATTGGCTCAACTGCCCGCCAACATGCTCAACCGACCTTTGATTGGCTCAACTGCCCGCCCACTAAGCTACACTGGCCTTTGTTTGGCTCAACTGCCTGCCCACTAAGCTCAACCGACCTTTGATTGGCTCAACTGCCCGCCCACTAAGCTCACCCGACCTTTGATTGGCTCAACTGACCGCCCACTAAGCTCAACCGACCATTGTTATGCTAAACTGCCCGCCCACTAAGCTCAACCGAATATTGATTGGCTCCATTGACCGCCCACTAAGCTCAACCGACCTTTGATTGGCTCAACTGCCCGCCCTTTAAGCTCAACCGACCTTTGATTGGCTCAACTGCCTGCCCACTAAGCTCAACCGACCTTTGATTGGCTCAACTGCCCGCCCACTAAGCTCACCCGACCTTTGATTGGCTCAACTGCCCGACCACTAAGCTCAACCGACTATTGATTGGCTCAACTGACTGCCCAATAAGCTCAACCGACCATTCATTATTTCAACTACCCGACCACTAAGCTCAACCGACCATTGATTGGCTCAACGGCCCGCCCACTAAGCTCAACAGACCATTGATTGGCTCAACTGCCCGCCCACTAAGCTCAAACGACCATTGATTGGCTCCACTGACCGCCCACTAAGCTCAACCAACCATTGATTGGCTCAACTGCCCGCCCACTAAGCTCAACCGACCATTCATTATTTCAACTACCCGACCACTAAGCTCAACCGACCATTGATTGGCTCAACGGCCCGCCCACTAAGCTCAACAGACCATTGATTGGCTCAACTGCCCGCCCACTAAGCTCAAACGACCATCGATTGGCTCCACTGACCGCCCACTAAGCTCAACCGACCATTGATTGGCACAACTGACCGCCCACTTAGCTCAACCGACCATTGATTTGCTCAACTGACCGCCCACTAAGCTCAACCGACCATTGTTATGCTAAACTGCCCGCCCACTAAGCTCAACCGACCATTGATTGCCTCCATTGACCGCCCACTAAGCTCAACCGACCTTTGATTGGCTTAACTGCCCGCCCACTAATTTCAACCGACCATTGATTGGCTCAACTGCCCGTCCACGAAGCTCAACCGACCATTGATTGGCTCAACTGACCGCCCACTAAGCTCAACCGACCATTGATTGGCTTAACTGCCCGCCCACTAATTTCAACCGACCATTGATTGGCTCAACTGCCCGTCCACTAATCTGAACGGACCATTGATTGACTCAACTGCCCGCCCACTTAGCTCAGCCGACCTTGGATTGGCTCAACTGCCCGCCCACTAAGCTCAACCGACCATTGATTGGCTCAACTGCCCGCCCACTAAGCTACACCGGCCTTTGTTTGGCTCAACTGCCTGCCCATTAAGCTCAACCGACCTTTGATTGGCTCAACTGCCCGCCCACTAAGCTCACCCGACCTTTGATTGGCTCAACTGCCCGACCCCTAAGCTCAACCGAGTATTGATTGGCTCAACTGACCGCCCAATAAGCTCAACCGACCATTCATTATTTCAACTACCCGACCACTAAGCTCAACCGACCATTGATTGGCTCAACTGCCCGCCCACTAAGCTCAAACGACCATTGATTGGCTCCACTGACCGCCCACTACGCTCAACCGACCATTGATTGGCTCAACTGCCCGTCCACGAAGCTCAACCGACCATTGTTATGCTCAACTGCCCGCCCACTAATCTCAACCGACCACTGATTGGCTCAACTGCCCGCTCACTAAGCTCAACCGACCATTGATTGGCTCCATTGACCGCCCACTAATTTCAACCAACCTTTGATTGGCTCAACAGCCCGCCCACTAAGCTGAACAGACAATTGATTGGCTCAACTGCCCGCCCACTAAGCTCAAACGACCATTGATTGGCTCCACTGACCACCCACTGAGCTCAACAGACCATTGATTGGCTCAACTGCCCGCCCACTAAGCTCAACCGACCATTGATTGGCTCAACTGACCGCCCATTAAGCTCAACCGACCATTGATTGGCTCAACTACCCGCCCGCTAAGCTCAACCGACCATTGATTGGCTCAACAGCCCGCCCACTAAGCTCAACCGACCATTGATTGACTCAACTGACCGCCCACTAAGCTCAACCGAACATTGATTGGCTTAACTGCCCGCCCACTAATTTAAACCGACCATTGATTGGCTCAAATGCCCGTCCACTAATCTGAACGGACCATTGATTGACTCAACTGCCCGCCCACTTAGCTCAACCGACCTTTGATTGGATCAACTGCACGACCACCTTGCTCAACCGACCTTGGATTGGCTCAACTGCCCGCCCACTAAGCTCAACCGACCACTGATAGGCTCAAATGCCCGCCCATCTAAGCTCAACCGACCAATGATTGGCTCAAATGCCCGCCCATCTAGGCTTAATGGAACATTGATTGACTCAACTGACCGCCCACTAAGCTCAACCGACCAGTAATTGGCTTAACTGCCCGCCCACTAATTTCAACCGACCATTGATTGGCTCAACTGCCCGTCCACGAAGCTCAACCGACCATTGATTGGCTCAACTGACCGCCCACTAAGCTCAACCGACCTTTGATTGGCTGAACTGACCGCCCACTAAGCTCAACCGACCACTGATTGGCACAACTGACCGCCCACTAAGCTCAACCGACCATTGATTGGCTCAACTGCCCGCCCACTAAGCTCAACCGACCATTAATTGGCTCAACTGCCCGCCCACTAAGCTCAACCGACCATTGATTGGCTCAACTGCCCGCCCACTAAGCTCAACCAACCTTGGATTGGCTCAACTGCACGCCCACTAAGCTCAACCGACCTTGGATTAGCTCAACTGAACGCCCACTAAGCTCAACCGACCTTTGTTTGGCTCAACTGCCTGCCCACTAAGCTCAACCGACCTTTGATTGGCCCAACTGCCCGCCCACTAAGCTCACCCGACCTTTGATTGGCTCAACTGCCCACCCACTAAGCTCAACCGACTATTGATTGGCTCAACTGACCGACCATTAAGTTTAACCGACCATTCATTATTTCAACTACCCGACCACTAAGCTCAACCGACCATTGATTGGCTCAACAGCCCGCCCACTAAGCTGAACAGACAATTGATTGGCTCAACTGCCCGCCCACTAAGCTCATACGACCATTGATTGGCTCCACTGACCGCCCACTGAGCTCAACAGACCATTGATTGGCTCAACTGCCCGCCCACTAAGCTCAACCGAGTATTGATTGGCTCAACTGACCGCCCAATAAGCTCAACCGACTATTCATTATTTCAACTACCCGACCACTAAGCTCAACCGACCATTGATTGGCTCAACTGCCCGCCCACTAAGCTCACCCGACCTTTGATTGGCTGAACTGACCGCCCACTAAGCTCAACCGACCATTGATTGGCACAACTGACCGCCCACTAAGCTCAACCGCCCATTGATTTGCTCAACTGACCGCCCACTAAGCTCAACCGACCATTGTTATGTTAAACTGCCCGCCCACTAAGCTCAACCGACCATTGATTGGCTCCATTGACCGCCCACTAAGCTCAACCGACCTTTGATTGGCTCAACTGCCCGCCCTTTAAGCTCAACCGACCTTTGATTGGCTCAACTGCCTGCCCACTAAGCTCAACCGACCTTTGATTGGCTCAACTGCCCGCCCACTAAGCTCACCCGACCTTTGATTGGCTCAACTGCCCGACCACTAAGCTCAACCGACTATTGATTGGCTCAACTGACCGCCCAATAAGCTCAACCGACCATTCATTATTTCAACTACCCGACCACTAAGCTCAACCGACCATTGATTCGCTCAACGGCCCGCCCACTAAGCTAAACAGACCATTGATTGGCACAACTGACCGCCCACTTAGCTCAACCGACCATTGATTTGCTCAACTGACCGCCCACTAAGCTCAACCGACCATTGTTATAATAAACTGCCCGCCCACTAAGCTCAACCGACCATTGATTGGCTCCATTGACCGCCCACTAAGCTCAACAGACCATTGATTGGCTCAACTGCCCGCCCACTAAGCTCAACCGACCATTGATTGGCTCCATTGACCGCCCACTAAGCTCAACCGACCTTTGATTGGCTTAACTGCCCGCCCACTAATTTCAACCGACCATTGATTGGCTCAACTGCCCGTCCACGAAGCTCAACCGACCATTGATTGGCTCAACTGACCGCCCATTAAGCTCAACCGACCATTGATTGGCTCAACTGACCGCCCATTATGCTCAACCGACCTTAGATTGGCTCAACTGCCCGCCCACTAAGCTCACCCGACCTTTGATTGGCTCAACTGCCCGACCACTAAGCTCAACCGAGTATTGATTGGCTCAACTGACCGCCCAATAAGCTCAACCGACTATTCATTATTTCAACTACCCGACCACTAAGCTCAACCGACCATTGATTATCTCAACTGCCCGCCCACTAAGCTCAACAGACCATTGATTGGCTCAACTGCCCGCCCACTAAGCTCAAACGACCATTGATTGGCTCCACTGACCGCCCACTACGCTCAACCGACCATTGATTGGCTCAACTGCCCGTCCACGAAGCTCAACCGACCATTGTTATGCTCAACTGCCCGCCCACTAATCTCAACCGACCACTGATTGGCTCAACTGCCCGCTCACTAAGCTCAACCGACCATTGATTGGCTCCATTGACCGCCCACTAATTTCAACCAACCTTTGATTGGCTCAACAGCCCGCCCACTAAGCTGAACAGACAATTGATTGGCTCAACTGCCCGCCCACTAAGCTCAAACGACCATTGATTGGCTCCACTGACCACCCACTGAGCTCAACAGACCATTGATTGGCTCAACTGCCCGCCCACTAAGCTCAACCGACCATTGATTGGCTCAACTGACCGCCCATTAAGCTCAACCGACCATTGATTGGCTCAACTACCCGCCCGCTAAGCTCAACCGACCATTGATTGGCTCAACAGCCCGCCCACTAAGCTCAACCGACCATTGATTGACTCAACTGACCGCCCACTAAGATCAACCGACCATTGATTGGCTTAACTGCCCGCCCACTAATTTAAACCGACCATTGATTGGCTCAAATGCCCGTCCACTAATCTGAACGGACCATTGATTGACTCAACTGCCCGCCCACTTAGCTCAACCGACCTTTGATTGGATCAACTGCACGACCACTTAGCTCAACCGACCTTGGATTGGCTCAACTGCCCGCCCACTAAGCTCAACCGACCACTGATTGACTCAACTGACCGCCCACTAAGCTCAACCGACCATTGATTGGCTTAACTGCCCGCCCACTAATTTCAACCGACCATTGATTGGCTCAACTCCCCGTCCACGAAGCTCAACCGACAATTGACTGGCTCAACTGACCGCCCACTAAGCCAACCGACTTTTGATTGGCTCAACTGCCCGCCCACTAAGCTCAACCGACCTTTGATTGGCTGAACTGACCGCCCACTAAGCTCAACCGACCATTGATTTGCTCAACTGACCGCCCACTAAGCTCAACCGACCATTGTTATGCTAAACTGCCCGCCCACTAAGCTCAACCGACCATTGATTGGCTCCATTGACCGCCCACTAAGCTCAACCGACCTTTGATTGGCTCAACTGCCCGCCATCATGCTCAACCGACCTTTGATTGGCTCAACTGCCCGCCCACTAAGCTACACTGGCCTTTGTTTGGCTCAACTGCCTGCCCACTAAGCTCAACCGACCTTTGATTGGCTCAACTGCCCGCCCACTAAGCTCACCCGACCTTTGATTGGCTCAACTGACCGCCCACTAAGCTCAACCGACCATTGTTATGCTAAACTGCCCGCCCACTAAGCTCAACCGACCATTGATTGGCTCCATTGACCGCCCACTAAGCTCAACCGACCTTTGATTGGCTCAACTGCCCGCCCTTTAAGCTCAACCGACCTTTGATTGGCTCAACTGCCTGCCCACTAAGCTCAACCGACCTTTGATTGGCTCAACTGCCCGCCCACTAAGCTCACCCGACCTTTGATTGGCTCAACTGCCCGACCACTAAGCTCAACCGACTATTGATTGGCTCAACTGACCGCCCAATAAGCTCAACCGACCATTCATTATTTCAACTACCCGACCACTAAGCTCAACCGACCATTGATTGGCTCAACGGCCCGCCCACTAAGCTCAACAGACCATTGATTGGCTCAACTTCCCGCCCACTAAGCTCAAACGACCATTGATTGGCTCCACTGACCGCCCACTAAGCTCAACCAACCATTGATTGGCTCAACTGCCCGCCCACTAAGCTCAACCGACCATTCATTATTTCAACTACCCGACCACTAAGCTCAACCGACCATTGATTGGCTCAACGGCCCGCCCACTAAGCTCAACAGACCATTGATTGGCTCAACTGCCCGCCCACTAAGCTCAAACGACCATCGATTGGCTCCACTGACCGCCCACTAAGCTCAACCGACCATTGATTGGCACAACTGACCGCCCACTTAGCTCAACCGACCATTGATTTGCTCAACTGACCGCCCACTAAGCTCAACCGACCATTGTTATGCTAAACTGCCCGCCCACTAAGCTCAACCGACCATTGATTGGCTCCATTGACCGCCCACTAAGCTCAACCGACCTTTGATTGGCTTAACTGCCCGCCCACTAATTTCAACCGACCATTGATTGGCTCAACTGCCCGTCCACGAAGCTCAACCGACCATTGATTGGCTCAACTGACCGCCCACTAAGCTCAACCGACCATTGATTGGCTTAACTGCCCGCCCACTAATTTCAACCGACCATTGATTGGCTCAACTTCCCGTCCACTAATCTGAACGTACCATTGATTGACTCAACTGCCCGCCCACTTAGCTCAACCGACCTTGGATTGGCTCAACTGCCCGCCCACTAAGCTCAACCGACCATTGATTGGCTCAACTGCCCGCCCACTAAGCTACACCGGCCTTTGTTTGGCTCAACTGAATGCCCATTAAGCTCAACCGACCTTTGATTGGCTCAACTGCCCGCCCACTAAGCTCACCCGACCTTTGATTGGCTCAACTGCCCGACCCCTAAGCTCAACCGAGTATTGATTGGCTCAACTGACCGCCCAATAAGCTCAACCGACCATTCATTATTTCAACTACCCGACCACTAAGCTCAACCGACCATTGATTGGCTCAACGGCCCGCCCACTAAGCTCAACAGACCATTGATTGGCTCAACTGCCCGCCCACTAAGCTCAAACGACCATTGATTGGCTCCACTGACCGCCCACTACGCTCAACCGACCATTGATTGGCTCAACTGCCCGTCCACGAAGCTCAACCGACCATTGTTATGCTCAACTGCCCGCCCACTAATCTCAACCGACCACTGATTGGCTCAACTGCCCGCTCACTAAGCTCAACCGACCATTGATTGGCTCCATTGACCGCCCACTAATTTCAACCAACCTTTGATTGGCTCAACAGCCCGCCCACTAAGCTGAACAGACAATTGATTGGCTCAACTGCCCGCCCACTAAGCTCAAACGACCATTGATTGGCTCCACTGACCACCCACTGAGCTCAACAGACCATTGATTGGCTCAACTGCGCGCCCACTAAGCTCAACCTGCCATTGATTGGCTCAACTGACCGCCCATTAAGCTCAACCGACCATTGATTGGCTTAACTGCCCGCCCACTAATTTAAACCGACCATTGATTGGCTCAAATGCCCGTCCACTAATCTGAACGGACCATTGATTGACTCAACTGCCCGCCCACTTAGCTCAACCGACTTTTGATTGGATCAACTGCACGACCACTTAGCTCAACCGACCTTGGATTGGCTCAACTGCCCGCCCACTAAGCTCAACCGACCACTGATAGGCTCAAATGCCCGCCCATCTAAGCTCAACCGACCAATGATTGGCTCAAATGCCCGCCCATCTAGGCTTAATGGAACATTGATTGACTCAACTGACCGCCCACTAAGCTCAACCGACCAGTAATTGGCTTAACTGCCCGCCCACTAATTTCAACCGACCATTGATTGGCTCAACTGCCCGTCCACGAAGCTCAACCGACCATTGATTGGCTCAACTGACCGCCAACTAAGCTCAACCGACCTTTGATTGGCTGAACTGACCGCCCACTAAGCTCAACCGACCACTGATTGGCACAACTGACCGCCCACTAAGCTCAACCGACCATTGATTGGCTCAACTGCCCGCCCACTAAGCTCAACCGACCATTAATTGGCTCAACTGCCCGCCCACTAAGCTCAACCGACCATTGATTGGCTCAACTGCCCGCCCACTAAGCTCAACCAACCTTGGATTGGCTCAACTGCACGCCCACTAAGCTCAACCGACCTTGGATTAGCTCAACTGAACGCCCACTAAGCTCAACCGACCTTTGTTTGGCTCAACAGCCTGCCCACTAAGCTCAACCGACCTTTGATTGGCCCAACTGCCCGCCCACTAAGCTCACCCGACCTTTGATTGGCTCAACTGCCCACCCACTAAGCTCAACCGACTATTGATTGGCTCAACTGACCGACCATTAAGTTTAACCGACCATTCATTATTTCAACTACCCGACCACTAAGCTCAACCGACCATTGATTGGCTCAACAGCCCGCCCACTAAGCTGAACAGACAATTGATTGGCTCAACTGCCCGCCCACTAAGCTCATACGACCATTGATTGGCTCCACTGACCGCCCACTGAGCTCAACAGACCATTGATTGGCTCAACTGCCCGCCCACTAAGCTCAACCGAGTATTGATTGGCTCAACTGACCGCCCAATAAGCTCAACCGACCATTCATTATTTCAACTACCCGACCACTAAGCTCAACCGACCATTGATTGGCTCAACGGCCCGCCCACTAAGCTCAACAGACCATTGATTGGCTCAACTGCCCGCCCACTAAGCTCAAACGACCATTGATTGGCTGCACTGACCGCCCACTACGCTCAACCGACCATTGATTGGCTCAACTGCCCGTCCACGAAGTTGAACCGACCATTGTTATGCTCAACTGCCCGCCCACTAATCTCAACCGACCACTGATTGGCTCAACTGCCCGCTCACTAAGCTCAACCGACCATTGATTGGCTCCATTGACCGCCCACTAATTTCAACCGACCTTTGATTGGCTCAACAGCCCGCCCACTAAGCTGAACAGACAATTGATTGGCTCAACTGCCCGCCCACTAAGCTCAAACGACCATTGATTGGCTCCACTGACCACCCACTGAGCTCAACAGACCATTGATTGGCTCAACTGCCTGCCCACTAAGCTCAACCGACCATTGATTGGCTCAACTGACCGCCCATTAAGCTCAACCGACCATTGATTGGCTCAACTACCCGCCCGCTAAGCTCAACCGACCATTGATTGGCTCAACAGCCCGCCCACTAAGCTCAACCGACCATTGATTGACTCAACTGACCGCCCACTAAGCTCAACCGACCATTGATTGGCTTAACTGCCCGCCCACTAATTTAAACCGACCATTGATTGGCTCAAATGCCCGTCCACTAATCTGAACGGACCATTGATTGACTCAACTGCCCGCCCACTTAGCTCAACCGACCTTTGATTAGATCAACTGCACGACCACTTAGCTCAACCGACCTTGGATTGGCTCAACTGCCCGCCCACTAAGCTCAACCGACCACTGATAGGCTCAAATGCCCGCCCATCTAAGCTCAACCGACCAATGATTGGCTCAAATGCCCGCCCATCTAAGCTTAATGGAACATTGATTGACTCAACTGACCGCCCACTAAGCTCAACCGACCAGTAATTGGCTTAACTGCCCGCCCACTAATTTCAACCGACCATTGATTGGCTCAACTGCCCGTCCACGAAGCTCAACCGACCATTGATTGGCTCAACTGACCGCCCACTAAGCTCAACCGACCTTTGATTGGCTGAACTGACCGCCCACTAAGCTCAACCGACCACTGATTGGCACAACTGACCGCCCACTAAGCTCAACCGACAACTGATTGGCTCAACTGCCCGCCCACTAAGCTCAACCGACCATTAATTGGCTCAACTGCCCGCCCACTAAGCTCAACCGACCATTGATTGGCTCAACTGCCCGCCCACTAAGCTCAACCAACCTTGGATTGGCTCAACTGCACGCCCACTAAGCTCAACCGACCTTGGATTAGCTCAACTGAACGCCCACTAAGCTCAACCGACCTTTGTTTGGCTCAACTGCCTGCCCTCTAAGCTCAACCGACCTTTGATTGGCCCAACTGCCCGCCCACTAAGCTCACCCGACCTTTGATTGGCTCAACTGCCCACCCACTAAGCTCAACCGACTATTGATTGGCTCAACTGACCGACCATTAAGTTTAACCGACCATTCATTATTTCAACTACCCGACCACTAAGCTCAACCGACCATTGATTGGCTCAACAGCCCGCCCACTAAGCTGAACAGACAATTGATTGGCTCAACTGCCCGCCCACTAAGCTCATACGACCATTGATTGGCTCCACTGACCGCCCACTGAGCTCAACAGACCATTGATTGGCTCAACTGCCCGCCCACTAAGCTCAACCGACCATTGATTGGCTCAACTGACCGCCCATTAAGCTCAACCGACCATTGATTGACTCAACTGACCGCCCACTAAGCTCAACCGACCAGTAATTGGCTGAACTGTCCGCCCACTAATTTCAACCGACCATTGATTGGCTCAACTGCCCGTCCACGAAGCTCAACCGACCATTGTTATGCTCAACTGCCCGCCCACTAATCTCAACCGACCATTGATTGGCTCCACTGACCGCCCACTAAGCTCAACCGACCACTGATTGGCTCAACTGCCCGCTCACTAAGCTCAACCGACCATTGATTGGCTCCATTGACCGCCCACTAAGCTCAACCGACCTTTGATTGGCTCAACAGCCCGCCCACTAAGCTGAACAGACAATTGATTGGCTCAACTGCCCGCCCACTAAGCTCAAACGACCATTGATTGGCTCCACTGACCACCCACTGAGCTCAACAGACCATTGATTGGCTCAACTGCCCGCCCACTAAGCTCAACCGACCATTGATTGGCTCAACTGACCGCCCATTAAGCTCAACCGACCATTGATTGGCTCAACTACCCGCCCGCTAAGCTCAACCGACCATTGATTGGCTCAACAGCCCGCCCACTAAGCTCAACCGACCATTGATTGACTCAACTGACCGCCCACTAAGCTCAACCGACCATTGATTGGCTTAACTGCCCGCCCACTAATTTCAACCGACCATTGATTGGCTCAACTGCCCGTCCACGAAGCTACACCGACCATTAATTGGCTCAACTGACCGCCCACTAAGCCAACCGACTTTTGATTGGCTCAACTGCCCGCCCACTAATCTTACCCGACCTTTGATTGGCTGAACTGACCGCCCACTAAGCTCAACCGACCATTGATTGGCACAACTGACCGCCCACTAAGCTCAACCGACCATTGATTTGCTCAACTGACCGCCCACTAAGCTCAACCGACCATTGTTATGCTAAACTGCCCGCCCACTAAGCTCAACCGACCATTGATTGGCTCCATTGACCGCCCACTAAGCTCAACCGACCATTGATTGGCTCAACTGCCCGCCCTTTAAGCTCAACCGACCTTTGATTGGCTCAACTGCCCGCCCACTAAGCTACACCGGCCTTTGTTTATCTCAACTGCCTGCCCACTAAGCTCAACCGACCTTTGATTGGCTCAACTGCCCGCCCACTAAGCTCACCCGACCTTTGATTGGCTCAACTGCCCGACCACTAAGCTCAACCGACTATTGATTGGCTCAACTGACCGCCCAATAAGCTCAACCGACCATTCATTATTTCAACTACCCGACCACTAAGCTCAACCGACCATTGATTGGCTCAACGGCCCGCCCACTAAGCTAAACAGACCATTGATTGGCTCAACTGCCCGCCCACTAAGCTCAAACGACCATTGATTGGCTCCACTGACCGCCCACTAAGCTCAACCAACCATTGATTGGCTCAACTGCCCGCCCACTAAGCTCAACCGACCATTCATTATTTCAACTACCCGACCACTAAGCTCAACCGGCCATTGATTGGCTCAACGGCCCGCCCACTAAGCTCAACAGACCATAGATTGGCCCAACTGCCCGCCCACTAAGCTCAAACGACCATCGATTGGCTCCACTGACCGCCTACTAAGCTCAACCGACCATTGATTGGCACAACTGACCGCCCACTTAGCTCAACCGACCATTGATTTGCTCAACTGACCGCCCACTAAGCTCAACCGACCATTGTTATGCTAAACTGCCCGCCCACTAAGCTCAACCGACCATTGATTGGCTCCATTGACCGCCCACTAAGCTCAACCGACCTTTGATTGGCTTAACTGCCCGCCCACTAATTTCAACCGACCATTGACTGGCTCAACTGCCCGTCCACGAAGCTCAACCGACCATTGATTGGCTCAACTGACCGCCCACTAAGCTCAAACGACCATTGATTGGCTTAACTGATCGCCCACTAATTTCAACCGACCATTGATTGGCTCAACTGCCCGTCCACTAATCTGAACGGACCATTGATTGACTCAACTGCCCGCCCACTTAGCTCAACCGACCTTGGATTGGCTCAACTGCCCGCCCACTAAGCTCAACCGACCATTGATTTGCTCAACTGCCCGCCCACTAAGCTACACCGGCCTTTGTTTGGCTCAACTGCCTGCCCACTAAGCTCAACCGACCTTTGATTGGCTCAACTGCCCGCCCACTAAGCTCACCCGACCTTTGATTGGCTCAACTGCCCGACCACTAAGCTCAACCGAGTATTGATTGGCTCAACTGACCGCCCATTAAGCTCAACCGACCATTCATTATTTCAACTACCCGACCACTAAGCTCAACCGACCATTGATTGGCTCAACGGCCCGCCCACTAAGCTCAACAGACCATTGATTGGCTCAACTGCCCGCCCACTAAGCTCAAACGACCATTGATTGGCTCCACTGACCGCCCACTACGCTCAACCGACCATTGATTGGCTCAACTGCCCGCCCACTAAGCTCAACCGACCAGTGATTGACTCAACTGACCGCCCACTAAGCTCAACCGACCAGTAATTGGCTGAACTGACCGCCCACTAATTTCAACCGACCATTGATTGGCTCAACTGCCCGTCCACGAAGCTCAACTGACCATTGTTATGCTCAACTGCCCGCCCACTAATCTCAACCGACCACTGATTGGCTCAACTGCCCGCTCACTAAGCTCAACCGACCATTGATTGGCTCCATTGACCGCCCACTAATTTCAACCGACCTTTGATTGGCTCAACAGCCCGCCCACTAAGCTGAACAGACAATTGATTGGCTCAACTGCCCGCCCACTAAGCTCAAACGACCATTGATTGGCTCCACTGACCACCCACTGAGCTCAACAGACCATTGATTGGCTCAACTGCCCGCCCACTAAGCTCAACCGACCATTGATTGGTTCAACTGACCGCCCATTAAGCTCAACCGACCATTGATTGGCTCAACTACCCGCCCGCTAAGCTCAACCGACCATTGATTGGCTCAACAGCCCGCCCACTAAGCTCAACCGACCATTGATTGACTCAACTGACCGCCCACTAAGCTCAACCGACCAATGATTGGCTCAAATGCCCGCCCATCTAAGCTTAACGGAACATTGATTGACTCAACTGACCGCCCACTAAGCTCAACCGACCAGTAATTGGCTTAACTGCCCGCCCACTAATTTCAACCGACCATTGATTGGCTCAACTTCCCGTCCACGAAGCTCAACCGACCATTGATTGGCTCCACTGACCGCCCACTAAGCTCAACCGACCTTTGATTGGCTGAACTGACCGCCCACTAAGCTCAACCGACGACTGATTGGCACAACTGACCGCCCACTAAGCTCAACCGACCATTGATTGGCTCAACTGCCCGCCCACTAAGCTCAACCGACCATTAATTGGCTCAACTGCCCGCCCACTAAGCTCAACCGACCATTGAGTGGCTCAACTGACCGCCCACTAAGCTCAACCGACCATTGATTGGCTTAACTGCCCGCCCACTAATTTCAACCGACCATTGATTGGCTCAACTCCCCGTCCACGAAGGTCAACCGACCATTGATTGGCTCAACTGACCGCCCACTAAGCCAACCGACTTTTGATTGGCTCAACTGCCCGCCCACTAAGCTCAACCGACCTTTGATTGGCTGATCTGACCGCCCACTAAGCTCAACCGACCATTGATTGGCACAACTGACCGCCCACTAAGCTCAACCGACCATTGATTTGCTCAACTGACCGCCCACTAAGCTCAACCGACCTTTGATTGGCTCAACTGCCCGCCCACTAAGCTACACCGGCCTTTGTTTGGCTCAACTGCCTGCCCACTTAGCTCAACCGACCTTTGATTGGCTCAACTGCCCGCCCACTAAGCTCACCCGACCTTTGATTGGCTCAACTGCCCGACCACTAAGCTCAACCGAGTATTGATTGGCTCAACTGACCGCCAAATAAGCTCAACCGACCATTCATTATTTTAACTACCCGACCACTAAGCTCAACCGACCATTGATTGGCTCAACGGCCCGCCCACTAAGCTCAACAGACCATTGATTGGCTCAACTGCCCGCCCACTAAGCTCAAACGACCATTGATTGGCTCCACTGACCGCCCACTATGCTCAACCGACCATTGATTGGCTCAACTGCCCGCCCACTAAGCTCAACCGACCAATGATTGACTCAACTGACCGCCCACTAAGCTCAACCGACCAGTAATTGGCTGAACTGACCGCCCACTAATTTCAACCGACCATTGATTGGCTCAACTGCCCGTCCACGAAGCTCAACCGACCATTGTTATGCTCAACTGCCCGCCCACTAATCTCAACCGGCCATTGATTGGCTCCACTGACCGCCCACTAAGCTCAACCGACCACTGATTGGCTCAACTGCCCGCTCACTAAGCTCAACCGACCATTGATTGGCTCCATTGACCGCCCACTAAGCTCAAACGACCTTTGATTGGCTCAACAGCCCGCCCACTAAGCTGAACAGACAATTGATTGGCTCAACTGGCCGCCCACTAAGCTCAAACGACCATTGATTGGCTCCACTGACCACCCACTGAGCTCAACAGACCATTGATTGGCTCAACTGCCCGCCCACTAAGCTCAACCGACCATTGATTGGCTCAACTGACCGCCCATTAAGCTCAACCGACCATTGATTGGCTCAACTACCCGCCCGCTAAGCTCAACTTGACCATTGATTGGCTCAACAGCCCGCCCACTAAGCTCAACCGACCATTGATTGACTCAACTGACCGCCCACTAATTTCAACCGACCATTGATTGGCTTAACTGCCCGCCCACTAATTTCAACCGAAAATTGATTGGCTCAACTGCCCGTCCACGAAGCTACACCGGCCATTAATTGGCTCAACTGACCGCCCACTAAGCCAACCGACTTTTGATTGGCTCAACTGCCCGCCCACTAAGCTCACCCGACCTTTGATTGGCTGAACTGACCGCCCACTAAGCTCAACCGACCATTGATTGGCACAACTGACCGCCCACTAAGCTCAACCGACCATTGATTTGCTCAACTGACCGCCCACTAAGCTCAACCGACCATTGTTATGCTAAACTGCCAGCCCACTAAGCTGAACCGACCATTGATTGGCTCCATTGACCGCCCACTAAGCTCAACCGACCTTTGATTGGCTCAACTGCCCGCCCATTAAGCTCAACCGACCTTTGATTGGCTCAACTGCCCGCCCACTAAGCTACACCAGCCTTTGTTTGGCTCAACTGCCTGCCCACTAAGCTCAACCGACCTTTGATTGGCTCAACTGCCCGACCACTAAGCTCAACCGACTATTGATTGGCTCAACTGACCGCCCAATAAGCTCAACCGACCATTCATTATTTCAACTACCCGACCACTATGCTCAACCGACCATTGATTGGCTCAACGGCCCGCCCACTAAGCTCAACAGACCATTGATTGGCTCAACTGCCCGCCCACTAATCTCAAACGACCATTGATTGGCTCCACTGACCGCCCACTAAGCTCAACCAACCATTGATTGGCTCAACTGCCCGCCCACTAAGCTCAACCGACCATTCATTATTTCAACTACCCGACCACTAAGCTCAACCGACCATTGATTGCCTCAACGGCCCGCTCACTAAGCTCAACAGACCATTGATTGGCTCAACTGCCCGCCCACTAAGCTCAAACGACCATCGATTGGCTCCACTGACCGCCCACTAAGCTCAACCGACCATTGATTGGCACAACTGACCGCCCACTTAGCTCAACCGACCATTGATTTGCTCAACTGACCGCCCACTAAGCTCAACCGACCATTGTTATGCTAAACTGCCCGCCCACTAATATCAACCGACCATTGATTGGCTCCATTGACCGCCCACTAAGCTCAACCGACCTTTGATTGGCTTAACTGCCCGCCCACTAATTTCAACCGACCATTGATTGGCTCAACTACCCGTCCACGAAGCTCAACCGACCATTGATTGGCTCAACTGACCGCCCACTAAGCTCAACCGACCATTGATTGGCTTAACTGCCCGCCCACTAATTTCAACCGACCATTGATTGGCTCAACTGCCCGTCCACTAATCTGAACGGACCATTGATTGACTCAACTGCCCGCCCACTTAGCTCAACCGACCTTGGATTGGCTCAACTGCCCGCCCACTAAGCTCAACCGACCTTTGATTGGCTGAACTGACCACCCACTAAGCTCAACCGACCACTGATTGGCACAACTGACCGCCCACTAAGCTCAACCGACCATTGATTGGCTCAACTGCCCGCCCACTAAGCTCAACCGACCATTAATTGGCTCAACTGCCCGCCCACTAAGCTCAACCGACCATTGAGTGGCTCAACTGACCGCCCACTAAGCTCAACCGACCATTGATTGGCTTAACTGCCCGCCCACTAATTTCAACCGACCATTGATTGGCTCAACTCCCCGTCCACGAAGGTCAACCGACCATTGATTGGCTGAACTGACCGCCCACTAAGCTCAACCGACCATTGATTGGCACAACTGACCGCCCACTAAGCTCAACCGACCATTGATTTGCTCAACTGACCGCCCACTAAGCTCAACCGACCATTGTTATGCTAAACTGCCCGCCCACTAAGCTCAACCGACCATTGATTGGCTCCATTGACCGCCCACTAAGCTCAACCGACCTTTGATTGGCTCAACTGCCCGCCCACTAAGCTACACCGGCCTTTGTTTGGCTCAACTGCCTGCCCACTTAGCTCAACCGACCTTTGATTGGCTCAACTGCCCGCCCACTAAGCTCACCCGACCTTTGATTGGCTCAACTGCCCGACCACTAAGCTCAACCGAGTATTGATTGGCTCAACTGACCGCCAAATAAGCTCAACCGACCATTCATTATTTTAACTACCCGCCCACTACGCTCAACCGACCATTGATTGGCTCAACTGCCCGCCCACTAAGCTCAACCGACCAATGATTGACTCAACTGACCGCCCACTAAGCTCAACCGACCAGTAATTGGCTGAACTGACCGCCCACTAATTTCAACCGACCATTGATTGGCTCAACTGCCCGTCCACGAAGCTCAACCGACCATTGTTATGCTCAACTGCCCGCCCACTAATCTCAACCGACCATTGATTGGCTCCACTGACCGCCCACTAAGCTCAACCGACCACTGATTGGCTCAACTGCCCGCTCACTAAGCTCAACCGACCATTAATTGGCTCCATTGACCGCCCACTAAGCTCAAACGACCTTTGATTGGCTCAACAGCCCGCCCACTAAGCTGAACAGACAATTGATTGGCTCAACTGCCTGCCCACTAAGCTCAAACGACCATTGATTGGCTCCACTGACCACCCACTGAGCTCAACAGACCATTGATTGGCTCAACTGCCCGCCCACTAAGCTCAACCGACCATTGATTGGCTCAACTGACCGCCCATTAAGCTCAACCGACCATTGATTGGCTCAACTACCCACCCGCTAAGCTCAACCCGACCATTGATTGGCTCAACAGCCCGCCCACTAAGCTCAACCGACCATTGATTGACTCAACTGACCGCCCACTAAGCTCAACCGACCATTGATTGGCTTAACTGCCCGTCCACGAAGCTACACCGGCCATTAATTGGCTCAACTGACCGCCCACTAAGCCAACCGACTTTTGATTGGCTCAACTGCCCGCCCACTAAGCTCACCCGACCTTTGATTGGCTGAACTGACCGCCCACTAAGCTCAACCGACCATTGATTGGCACAACTGACCGCCCACTAAGCTCAACCGACCATTGATTTGCTCAACTGACCGCGCACTAAGCTCAACCGACCATTGTTATGCTAAACTGCCCGCCCACTAAGCTCAACCGACCATTGATTGGCTCCATTGACCGCCCACTAAGCTCAACCGACCTTTGATTGGCTCAACTGCCCGCCCTTTAAGCTCAACCGACCTTTGATTGTCTCAACTGCCCGCCCACTTAGCTACACCGGCCTTGGTTTGGCTCAACTGCCTGCCCACTAAGCTCAACCGACCTTTGATTGGCTCAACTGCCCGACCACTAAGCTCAACCGACTATTGATTGGCTCAACTGACCGCCCAATAAGCTCAACCGACCATTCATTATTTCAACTACCCGACCACTAAGCTCAACCGACCATTGATTGGCTCAACGGCCCGCCCACTAAGCTCAACAGACCATTGATTGGCTCAACTGCCCGCCCACTAATCTCAAACGACCATTGATTGGCTCCACTGACCGCCCACTAAGCTCAACCAACCATTGATTGGCTCAACTGCCCGCCCACTAAGCTCAACCGACCATTCATTATTTCAACTACCCGACCACTAAGCTCAACCGACCATTGATTGGCTCAACGGCCCGCCCACTAAGCTCAACAGACCATTGATTGGCTGAACTGCCCGCCCACTAAGCTCAAACGACCATCGATTGGCTCCACTGACCGCCCACTAAGCTCAACCGACCATTGATTGGCACAACTGACCGCCCACTTAGCTCAACCGACCATTGATTTGCTCAACTGACCGCCCACTAAGCTCAACCGACCATTGCTATGCTAAACTGCCCGCCCACTAATTTCAACCGACCATTGATTGGCTCCATTGACCGCCCACTAAGCTCAACCGACCTTTGATTGGCTTAACTGCCCGCCCACTAATTTCAACCGACCATTGATTGGCTCAACTGCCCGTCCACGAAGCTCAACCGACCATTGATTGGCTCAACTGACCGCCCACTAAGCTCAACCGACCATTGATTGGCTTAACTGCCCGCCCACTAATTTCAACCGACCATTGATTGGCTCAACTGCCCGTCCACTAATCTGAACGGACCATTGATTGACTCAACTGCCCGCCCACTTAGCTCAACCGACCTTGGATTGGCTCAACTGCCCGCCCACTAAGCTCAACCGACAATTGATTGGCTCAACTGCCCGCCCACTAAGCTACACCGGCCTTTGTTTGGCTCAACTGCCTGCCCATTAAGCTCAACCGACCTTTGATTGGCTCAACTGCCGGCCCACTAAGCTCACCCGACCTTTGATTGGCTCAACTGCCCGACCACTAAGCTCAACCGAGTATTGATTGGCTCAACTGACCGCCCAATAAGCTCAACCGACCATTCATTATTTCAACTACCCGACCACTAAGCTCAACCGACCATTGATTGGCTCAACGGCCCTCCCACTAAGCTCAACAGACCATTGATTGGCTCAACTGCCCGCCCACTAAGCTCAAACGACCATTGATTGGCTCCACTGACCGCCCACTACGCTCAACCGACCATTGATTGGCTCAACTGCCCGTCCACGAAGCTCAACCGACCATTGTTATGCTCAACTGCCCGCCCACTAATCTCAACCGACCACTGATTGGCTCAACTGCCCGCTCACTAAGCTCAACCGACCATTGATTGGCTCCATTGACCGTCCACTAATTTCAACCAACCTTTGATTGGCTCAACAGCCCGCCCACTAAGCTGAACAGACAATTGATTGGCTCAACTGCCCGCCCACTAAGCTCAAACGACCATTGATTGGCTCCACTGACCACCCACTGAGCTCAACAGACCATTGATTGGCTCAACTGCCCGCCCACTAAGCTCAACCGACCATTGATTGGCTCAACTGACCGCCCATTAAGCTCAACCGACCATTGATTGGCTCAACTACCCGCCCGCTAAGCTCAACCGACCATTGATTGGCTCAACAGCCCGCCCACTAAGCTCAACCGACCATTGATTGACTCAACTGACCGCCCACTAAGCTCAACCGACCATTAATTGGCTTAACTGCCCGCCCACTAATTTAAACCGACCATTGATTGGCTCAAATGACCGTCCACTAATCTGAACGGACCATTGATTGACTCAACTGCCCGCCCACTTAGCTCAACCGATCAGTAATTGGCTTAACTGCCCGCCCACTAATTTCAACCGACCATTGATTGGCTCAACTGCCCGTCCACGAAGCTCAACCGACCATTGATTGGTTCAACTGACCGCCCAAAAAGCTCAACCGACCTTTGATTGGCTGAACTGACCGCCCACTAAGCTCAACCGACCACTGATTGGCACAACTGACCGCCCACTAAGCTCAACCGACCATTGATTGGCTCAACTGCCCGCCCACTAAGCTCAACCGACCATTAATTGGCTCAACTGCCCGCCCACTAAGCTCAACCGACCATTGATTGGCTCAACTGCCCGCCCACTAAGCTCAACCAACCTTGGATTAGCTCAACTGAACGCCCACTAAGCTCAACCGACCTTTGTTTGGCTCAACTGCCTGCCCACTAAGCTCAACCGACCTTTGATTGGCCCAACTGCCCGCCCACTAAGCTCACCCGACCTTTGATTGGCTCAACTGCCCACCCACTAAGCTCAACCGACTATTGATTGGCTCAACTGACCGACCATTAAGTTTAACCGACCATTGATTGGCTCAACAGCCCGCCCACTAAGCTGAACAGACAATTGATTGGCTCAAATGCCCGCCCACTAAGCTCAACCGACCATTGATTGGCTCAACTGCCCGCCCACTAAGCTCAACCAACCTTGGATTGGCTCAACTGCACGCCCACTAAGCTCAACCGACCTTGGATTAGCTCAACTGAACGCCCACTAAGCTCAACCGACCTTTGTTTGGCTCAACTGCCTGCCCACTAAGCTCAACCGACCTTTGATTGGCCCAACTGCGCGCCCACTAAGCTCACCCGACCTTTGATTGGCTCAACTGCCCACCCACTAAGCTCAACCGACTATTGATTGGCTCCACTGACCGCCCACTAAGCTCAACCGACCATTGATTGGCTCAACAGCCCGCCCACTAAGCTGAACAGACAATTGATTGGCTCAACTACCCGACCACTAAGCTCAACCGACCATTGATTGGCTCAACAGCCCGCCCACTAAGCTGAACAGACAATTGATTGGCTCAACTGCCCGCCCACTAAGCTCATACGACCATTGATTGGCTCCACTGACCGCCCACTGAGCTCAACAGACCATTGATTGGCTCAACTGCCCGCCCACTAAGCTCAACCGAGTATTGATTGGCTCAACTGACCGCCCAATAAGCTCAACCGACCATTCATTATTTCAACTACCCGACCACTAAGCTCCACCGACCATTGATTGGCTCAACGGCCCGCCCACTAAGCTCAACAGACCATTGATTGGCTCAACTGCCCGCCCACTAAGCTCAAACGACCATTGATTGGCTCCACTGACCGCCCACTACGCTCAACCGACCGTTGTTTGGCTCAACTGCCCGTCCACGAAGCTCAACCGACCATTGTTATGCTCAACTGCCCGCCCACTAATCTCAACCGACCACTGATTGGCTCAACTGCCCGCTCACTAAGCTCAACCGACCATTGATTGGCTCCATTGACCGCCCACTAATTTCAACCGACCTTTGATTGGCTCAACAGCCCGCCCACTAAGCTGAACAGACAATTGATTGGCTCAACTGCCCGCCCACTAAGCTCAAACGACCATTGATTGGCTCCACTGACCACCCACTGAGCTCAACAGACCATTGATTGGCTCAACTGCCCGCCCACTAAGCTCAACCGACCATTGATTGGCTCAACTGACCGCCCATTAAGCTCAACCGACCATTGATTGGCTCAACTACCCGCCCGCTAAGCTCAACCGACCATTGATTGGCTCAACAGCCCGCCCACTAAGCTCAACCGACCATTGATTGACTCAACTGACCGCCCACTAAGCTCAACCGACCATTGATTGGCTTAACTGCCCGCCCACTAATTTAAACCGACCATTGATTGGCTCAAATGCCCGTCCAATAATCTGAACGGACCATTGATTGACTCAACTGCCCGCCCACTTAGCTCAACCGACCTTTGATTGGATCAACTGCACGACCACTAAGCTCAACCGACCACTGATAGGCTCAAATGCCCGCCCATCTAAGCTCAACCGACCAATGATTGGCTCAAATGCCCGCCCATCTAAGCTTAATGGAACATTGATTGACTCAACTGACCGCCCACTAAGCTCAACCGACCAGTAATTGGCTTAACTGCCCACCCACTAATTTCAACCGACCATTGATTGGCTCAACTGCCCGTCCACGAAGCTCAACCGACCATTGATTGGCTCAACTGACCGCCCACTAAGCTCAACCGACCTTTGATTGGCTGAACTGACCGCCCACTAAGCTCAACCGACCACTGATTGGCACAACTGACCGCCCACTAAGCTCAACCGACCATTGATTGGCTCAACTTCCTGCCCACTAAGCTCAACCGACCATTAATTGGCTCAACTGCCCGCCAACTAAGCTCAACCGACCATTGATTGGCTCAACTGCCCGCCCACTAAGCTCAACCAACCTTGGATTGGCTCAACTGCACGCCCACTAAGCTCAACCGACCTTAGATTAGCTCAACTGAACGCCCACTAAGCTCAACCGACCTTTGTTTGGCTCAACTGCCTGCCCACTTAGCTCAACCGACCTTTGATTGGCCCAACTGCCCGCCCACTAAGCTCACCCGACCTTTGATTGGCTCAACTGCCCACCCACTAAGCTCAACCGACCTTTGATTGGATCAACTGCCCGCCCACTAAGCTACACCGGCCTTTGTTTGGCTCAACTGCCTGCCCACTTAGCTCAACCGACCTTTGATTGGCTCAACTGCCCGCCCACTAAGCTCACCCGACCTTTGATTGGCTCAACTGCCCGACCACTAAGCTCAACCGAGTATTGATTGGCTCAACTGACCGCCAAATAAGCTCAACCGACCATTCATTATTTTAACTACCCGACCACTCAGCTCAACCGACCATTGATTGGCTCAACGGCCCGCCCACTAAGCTCAACAGACCATTGATTGGCTCAACTGCCCGCCCACTAAGCTCAAACGACCATTGATTGGCTCCACTGACCGCCCACTATGCTCAACCGACCATTGATTGGCTCAACTGCCCGCCCACTAAGCTCAACCGACCAATGATTGACTCAACTGACCGCCCACTAAGCTCAACCGACCAGTAATTGGCTGAACTGACCGCCCACTAATTTCAACCGACCATTGATTGGCTCAACTGCCCGTCCACGAAGCTCAACCGACCATTGTTATGCTCAACTGCCCGCCCACTAATCTCAACCGGCCATTGATTGGCTCCACTGACCGCCCACTAAGCTCAACCGACCACTGATTGGCTCAACTGCCCGCTCACTAAGCTCAACCGACCATTGATTGGCTCCATTGACCGCCCACTAAGCTCAAACGACCTTTGATTGGCTCAACAGCCCGCCCACTAAGCTGAACAGACAATTGATTGGCTCAACTGCCCGCCCACTAAGCTCAAACGACCATTGATTGGCTCCACTGACCACCCATTAAGCTCAACCGACCATTGATTGGCTCAACTACCCGCCCGCTAAGCTCAACCGACCATTGATTGGCTCAACAGCCCGCCCACTAAGCTCAACCGACCATTGATTGACTCAACTGACCGCCCACTAAGCTCAACCGACCATTGATTGGCTTAACTGCCCGCCCACTAATTTAAACCGACCATTGATTGGCTCAAATGCCCGTCCACTAATCTGAACGGACCATTGATTGACTCAACTGCCCGCCCACTTAGCTCAACCGACCTTTGATTGGATCAACTGCACGACCACTAAGCTCAACCGACCACTGATAGGCTCAAATGCCCGCCCATCTAAGCTCAACCGACCAATGATTGGCTCAAATGCCCGCCCATCTAAGCTTAATGGAACATTGATTGACTCAACTGACCGCCCACTAAGCTCAACCGACCAGTAATTGGCTTAACTGCCCGCCCACTAATTTCAACCGACCATTGATTGGCTCAACTGCCCGTCCACGAAGCTCAACCGACCATTGATTGGCTCAACTGACCGCCCACTAAGCTCAACCGACCTTTGATTGGCTGAACTGACCGCCCACTAAGCTCAACCGACCACTGATTGGCACAACTGACCGCCCACTAAGCTCAACCGACCATTGATTGGCTCAACTTCCTGCCCACTAAGCTCAACCGACCATTAATTGGCTCAACTGCCCGCCAACTAAGCTCAACCGACCATTGATTGGCTCAACTGCCCGCCCACTAAGCTCAACCAACCTTGGATTGGGTCAACTGCACGCCCACTAAGCTCAACCGACCTTAGATTAGCTCAACTGAACGCCCACTAAGCTCAACCGACCTTTGTTTGGCTCAACTGCCTGCCCACTTAGCTCAACCGACCTTTGATTGGCCCAACTGCCCGCCCACTAAGCTCACCCGACCTTTGATTGGCTCAACTGCCCACCCACTAAGCTCAACCGACCTTTGATTGGATCAACTGCCCGCCCACTAAGCTACACCGGCCTTTGTTTGGCTCAACTGCCTGCCCACTTAGCTCAACCAACCTTTAATTGGCTCAACTGCCCGCCCACTAAGCTCACCCGACCTTTGATTGGCTCAACTGCCCGACCACTAAGCTCAACCGAGTATTGATTGGCTCAACTGACCGCCAAATAAGCTCAACCGACCATTCATTATTTTAACTACCCGACCACTCAGCTCAACCGACCATTGATTGGCTCAACGGCCCGCCCACTAAGCTCAACAGACCATTGATTGGCTCAACTGCCCGCCCACTAAGCTCAAACGACCATTGATTGGCTCCACTGACCGCCCACTATGCTCAACCGACCATTGATTGGCTCAACTGCCCGCCCACTAAGCTCAACCGACCAATGATTGACTCAACTGACCGCCCACTAAGCTCAACCGACCAGTAATTGGCTGAACTGACCGCCCACTAATTTCAACCGACCATTGATTGGCTCAACTGCCCGTCCACGAAGCTCAACCGACCATTGTTATGCTCAACTGCCCGCCCACTAATCTCAACCGGCCATTGATTGGCTCCACTGACCGCCCACTAAGCTCAACCGACCACTGATTGGCTCAACTGCCCGCTCACTAAACTCAACCGACCATTGATTGGCTCCATTGACCGCCCACTAAGCTCAAACGACCTTTGATTGGCTCAACAGCCCGCCCACTAAGCTGAACAGACAATTGATTGGCTCAACTGCCCGCCCACTAAGCTCAAACGACCATTGATTGGCTCCACTGACCACCCACTGAGCTCAACAGACCATTGATTGGCTCAACTGCCCGCCCACTAAGCTCAACCGACCATTGATTGGCTCAACTGACCGCCCATTAAGCTCAACCGACCATTGATTGGCTCAACTACCCGCCCGCTAAGCTCAACTTGACCATTGATTGGCTCAAAAGCCCGCCCACTAAGCTCAACCGACCATTGATTGACTCAACTGACCGCCCACTAATTTCAACCGACCATTGATTGGCTTAACTGCCCGCCCACTAATTTCAACCGAAAATTGATTGGCTCAACTGCCCGTCCACGAAGCTACACCAGCCATTAATTGGCTCAACTGACCGCCCACTAAGCCAACCGACTTTTGATTGGCTCAACTGCCCGCCCACTAAGCTCACCCGACCTTTGATTGGCTGAACTGACCGCCCACTAAGCTCAACCGACCATTGATTGGCACAACTGACCGCCCACTAAGCTCAACCGACCATTGATTTGCTCAACTGACCGCCCACTAAGCTCAACCGACCATTGTTATGCTAAACTGCCAGCCCACTAAGCTCAACCGACCATTGATTGGCTCCATTGACCGCCCACTAAGCTCAACCGACCTTTGATTGGCTCAACTGCCCGCCCATTAAGCTCAACCGACCTTTGATTGGCTCAACTGCCCGCCCACTAAGCTACACCGGCCTTTGTTTGGCTCAACTGCCTGCCCACTAAGCGCAACCGACCTTTGATTGGCTCAACTGCCCGACCACTAAGCTCAACCGACTATTGATTGGCTCAACTGACCGCCCAATAAGCTCAACCGACCATTCATTATTTCAACTACCCGACCACTATGCTCAACCGACCATTGATTGGCTCAACGGCCCGCCCACTAAGCTCAACAGACCATTGATTGGCTCAACTGCCCGCCCACTAATCTCAAACGACCATTGATTGGCTCCACTGACCGCCCACTAAGCTCAACCAACCATTGATTGGCTCAACTGCCCGCCCACTAAGCTCAACCGACCATTCATTATTTCAACTACCAGACCACTAAGCTCAACCGACCATTGATTGGCTCAACGGCCCGCCCACTAAGCTCAACAGACCATTGATTGGCTCAACTGCCCGCCCACTAAGCTCAAACGACCATCGATTGGCTCCACTGACCGCCCACTAAGCTCAACCGACCATTGATTGGCACAACTGACCGCCCACTTAGCTCAACCGACCATTGATTTGCTCAACTGACCGCCCACTAAGCTCAACCGACCATTGTTATGCTAAACTGCCCGCCCACTAATTTCAACCGACCATTGATTGGCTCCATTGACCGCCCACTAAGCTCAACCGACCTTTGATTGGCTTAACTGCCCGCCCACTAATTTCAACCGACCATTGATTGGCTCAACTGCCCGTCCACGAAGCTCAACCGACCATTGATTGGCTCAACTGACCGCCCACTAAGCTCAACCGACCATTGATTGGCTTAACTGCCCGCCCACTAATTTCAACCGACCATTGATTGGCTCAACTGCCCGTCCACTAATCTGAACGGACCATTGATTGACTCAACTGCCCGCCCACTTAGCTCAACCGACCTTGGATTGGCTCAACTGCCCGCCCACTAAGCTCAACCGACCTTTGATTGGCTGAACTGACCGCCCACTAAGCTCAACCGACCACTGATTGGCACAACTGACCGCCCACTAAGCTCAACCGACCATTGATTGGCTCAACTGCCCGCCCACTAAGCTCAACCGACCATTAATTGGCTCAACTGCCCGCCCACTAAGCTCAACCGACCATTGAGTGGCTCAACTGACCGCCCACTAAGCTCAACCGACCATTGATTGGCTTAACTGCCCGCCCACTAATTTCAACCGACCATTGATTGGCTCAACTCCCCGTCCACGAAGGTCAACCGACCATTGATTGGCTCAACTGACCGCCCACT
>NW_026558019.1:0-51293 GCF_026930045.1 Uloborus diversus | reverse complement strand
TCCGGTTGCAGGATGACGCCTTACCGATTGAGCCGTCCGGGCTTTGTCAGGCTCCGTATTAATAATTATAAATACAAAAAATGCACCTTCCTTATGACTGGTTTAATTTTAATGAAAAATGCTTTTATAATAATTAGGAAAACCCAGAGTTTAATGCCTCATCCATGCCGATGTTTCCCGATGAGAAGAAAAAAATAAAGACAAAATGTGATTGATAAAAAAACAAAACAATAAATTTCTTTTCTAAGAGGTCAAAGAAATGGTGTAAAAGACTAACGCAGTCAGCCGGTATCGAACCTGCGACCTTCTGGTTGCAGGATGACGCCGTACCGATTGAGCCGTTCGGGCGTTGTCAGGCTCTCTATTAAAAATTATAAATACAAAAAATGCACCTTCCTTATGACTTGTTAATTTTTATGAAAACTGCATTTAGAATAATTAGTAAAAACCAGAGTTTAATGCCTCATCCAAGCCGATGTTTAACGTTGAAAAGAAAAAAATTAAGACAAAATGTGATTGATAAAAAAATAAAACAATAAATCTCTTTTCTAGTAGGGCTAATAAATGGTGGAAGAGACTAATGCAGTCAGCCGGTATCGAACCTGCGACCTTCCGGTTGCAGGATGACGCCGTACCGCTTGAGCCGTCCGGGCTTTGTCAGGCTCCGTATTAATAATTATAAATGCAAAAAATGCACCTTCCTTATTACTGGTTTAATTTTAATGAAAAATGCTTTTAGATTAATTAGGAAAAACCAGAGTTTAATGCCTCATCCAAGCCGATGTTTCCCGTTGAAAAGAAAAAAATAAAGACAAAATGTGATTGACAAAAAAATAAAATTATTTTCTAGTAGGGCTAATAAATGGTGTAGGAGACTAAAGCAGTCAGCCGGTATCGAACCTGCGACCTTCCGGTTGCAGGATGACGCCTTACCGACTGAGCCGTCGGGCTTCGTCCGTCTCCGTGTTAAAAATTATAAATACAAAAAAATGCACCTATCTTATGACTGGTTTAATTTTAATGAAAACTGCATTTAGAATAATTAGGAAAAACCAGAGTTTAATACCTCATCCAAGCCGATGTTTCCCGTTGAAAAGAAAAAAATAAAGACAAAATGTGATAGACAGAAAAATTAAACAATAAATTTCTTTTCTAGTAGGGCTAATAAATAGTGTAAGAGACTAAAGCAGTTAGCCGGTATCGAACCTGCGACCTTCCGGTTGCAGGATGACGCCTTACCGATTGAGCCGTCCGGGCTTCGTCCGACTCCGTATTAAAAATTATAAATACAAAAAATGCACCTTCCTTATGACTGGTTTAATTTTAATGAAAACTGCATTTAGAATAATTAGGAAAAACCAGAGTTTAATACCTCATCCAAGCCAATCTTTCTCGTTGAAAAGAAAAAAATAAAGAACAAATGTGATTGACAAAAAAATAAAACAATAAATTTCTTTTCTAGTAGGGCTAATAAATGGTGGAAGAGACTAAAGCAGTCAGCCGGTATCGAACCAGCGACCTTTCGGTTGCAGGATGACGCCTTACCGATTGAGCCGTCCGGGCTTCGTCATGTTCCGTATTAAAAATTATAAATACAAAAAATGCACCTTCCTTATGACTGGTTCAATTTTAATGAAAACTGCATTTAGAATAATTAGGAAAAACCAGAGTTTAATACCTCATCCAAGCCAATGTTTCTCGTTGAAAAGAAAAAAATAAAGACAAAATGTGATTGACAAAGAAATAAAACAATAAATTTCTTTTCTAGTAGGACTAATAAATGGTGGAAGAGACTAAAGCAGTCAGCCGGTATCGAATCTGCGGTCTTCCGGTTGCAGGATGACGCCGTATCGATTGAGCCGTCTGGGCTTTGTCAGGCTCTGTATTAATAATTATAAATACAAAAAATGCACCTTCCTTATGACTTGTTAATTTTAATGAAAACTGCATTTAGAATAATAAGGAAAAACCAGAGTTTAATGCCTCATCCAAGCCGATGTTTCCCGTTGAAAAGAAAAAAAATAAAGACAAAATGTGATTGACAAAAAAATAAAATTATTTTCTAGTAGGGCTAATAAATGGTGCAGGAGACTAAAGCAGTCAGCCGGTATCGAACCTGCGACCTTCCGGTTGCAGGATGACGCCTTACCGACTGGGCCGTCGGGCTTCGTCCGTCTCCGTGTTAAAAATTATAAATACAAAAAAATGCACCTATCTTATGACTGGTTTAATTTTAATGAAAACTGCATTTAGAATAATTAGGAAAAACCAGAGTTTAATGCCTCATCCAAGCCGATGTTTCTCGTTGAAAAGAAAAAAATAAAGACAAAATGTGATTGACAAAAAAATAAAACAACAAATTTCCTTTCTAGTAGGGCTAATAAATGGTGTAAGAGACTAAAGCAGTTAGCCGGTATCGAACCTGCGACCTTCCGGTTGCAGGATGACGCCTTACCGATTGAGCCGTCCGGGCTTCGTCCGACTCCGTATTAAAAATTATAAATACAAAAAATGCACCTTCCTTATTACTGGTTTAATTTTAATAAAAACTGCTTTTAGAATAATTAGGATAAACCAGAGTTTAATGCCTCATCCAAGCCGATGTTTCCCGTTGAGAAGAAAAAAATAAAGACAAAATGTGATTGACAAAAAAATAAAACAATAAATTTCTTTTCTAGTAGGGCTAATAAATGGTGTAAGAGACTAAAGCAGTCAGCCGGTATCGAACCTACGAACTTCCGGTTGCAGGATGACGCCGTACCGATTGAGCCGTCCGCGCTTTGTCAGGCTCCGTATTAATAATTATAAATACAAAAAATGCACCTTCCTTATGACTTGTTAATTTTAATGAAAACTGCATTTAGAATAATTAGTAAAAACCAGAGTTTAATGCCTCATCCAAGCCGATGTTTCCCGATGAGAAGAAAAAAATAAAGACAAAATGTGATTGATAAAAAAACAAAACAATAAATTTCTTTTCTAAGAGGGCAAAGAAATGGTGTAAAAGACTAACGCAGGCAGCCGGTATCGAACCTGCGACCTTCCGGTTGCAAGATGACGCCGTACCGATTGAGCCGTCCGGGCTTCGTGAGGCTCCGTATTAAAAATTATAAATACAAAAAATGCACCTTCCTTATGACTTGTTAATTTTAATGAAAACTTCATTTAGAAAAATTAGGAAAAACCAGAGTATAATGCCTCATCCAAGCCGATGTTTCCCGTTGAAAAGAAAAAAATTAAGACAAAATGTGATTGACAAAAAAATAAAACAATAAATTTCTTTTCTAGTAGGGCTAATAAATGGTGTCAGAGACTAAATCAGTCAGCCGGTATCGAATCTGCGTCCTGCCGGTTGCAGTATGACGCCGTATCGATTGAGCCGTCCGGGCTTCGTCATGTTCCGTATTAAAAATTATAAATACAAAAAATGCACCTTCCTTATGACTGGTTCAATTTTAATGAAAACTGCATTTAGAATAATTAGGAAAAACCAGAGTTTAATACCTCATCCAAGCCAATGTTTCTCGTTGAAAAGAAAAAAATAAAGACAAAATGTGATTGACAAAGAAATAAAACAATAAATTTCTTTTCTAGTAGGACTAATAAATGGTGGAAGAGACTAAAGCAGTCAGCCGGTATCGAATCTGCGGCCTTCCGGTTGCAGGATGACGCCGTATCGATTGAGCCGTCTGGGCTTTGTCAGGCTCTGTATTAATAATTATAAATACAAAAAATGCACCTTCCTTATGACTTGTTAATTTTAATGAAAACTGCATTTAGAATAATAAGGAAAAACCAGAGTTTAATGCCTCATCCAAGCCGATGTTTCCCGTTGAAAAGAAAAAAAATAAAGACAAAATGTGATTGACAAAAAAATAAAATTATTTTCTAGTAGGGCTAATAAATGGTGCAGGAGACTAAAGCAGTCAGCCGGTATCGAACCTGCGACCTTCCGGTTGCAGGATGACGCCTTACCGACTGGGCCGTCGGGCTTCGTCCGTCTCCGTGTTAAAAATTATAAATACAAAAAAATGCACCTATCTTATGACTGGTTTAATTTTAATGAAAACTGCATTTAGAATAATTAGGAAAAACCAGAGTTTAATGCCTCATCCAAGCCGATGTTTCTCGTTGAAAAGAAAAAAATAAAGACAAAATGTGATTGACAAAAAAATAAAACAACAAATTTCCTTTCTAGTAGGGCTAATAAATGGTGTAAGAGACTAAAGCAGTTAGCCGGTATCGAACCTGCGACCTTCCGGTTGCAGGATGACGCCTTACCGATTGAGCCGTCCGGGCTTCGTCCGACTCCGTATTAAAAATTATAAATACAAAAAATGCACCTTCCTTATTACTGGTTTAATTTTAATGAAAACTGCTTTTAGAATAATTAGGATAAACCAGAGTTTAATGCCTCATCCAAGCCGATGTTTCCCGATGAGAAGAAAAAAATAAAGACAAAATGTGATTGATAAAAAAACAAAACAATAAATTTCTTTTCTAAGAGGGCAAAGAAATGGTGTAAAAGACTAACGCAGGCAGCCGGTATCGAACCTGCGACCTTCCGGTTGCAAGATGACGCCGTACCGATTGAGCCGTCCGGGCTTCGTGAGGCTCCGTATTAAAAATTATAAATACAAAAAATGCACCTTCCTTATGACTTGTTAATTTTAATGAAAACTTCATTTAGAAAAATTAGGAAAAACCAGAGTATAATGCCTCATCCAAGCCGATGTTTCCCGTTGAAAAGAAAAAAATTAAGACAAAATGTGATTGACAAAAAAATAAAACAATAAATTTCTTTTCTAGTAGGGCTAATAAATGGTGTCAGAGACTAAATCAGTCAGCCGGTATCGAATCTGCGTCCTGCCGGTTGCAGTATGACGCCGTATCGATTGAGCAGTCCGGCCTTTGTCAGGCTCCGTATTAATAATTATAAATACAAAAAATGCACCTTCCTTATGACTTGTTAATTTTAATGAAAACTGCATTTAGAATAATTAGGAAAAAACAGAGTTTAGTGCATCATCCAAGCCGATGTTTCCCGTTGAAAAGAAAAAAATTAAGACAAAATGTGATTGACAAAAAAATAAAAAAACAAATTTCTTTTCTAGTAGGGCTAATAAATGGTGTAAGAGACTGAAGCAGTCAGCCGGTATCGAACCTGCGACCTTCCGGTTGCAGGATGACGCCGTACCGATTGAGCCGCCCGGGCTTCGTGAGGCTCCGTATTAAAAATTATAAATACAAAAAATGCACCTTTCTTATGACTTGTTAATTTTAATGAAAACTGCTTTTAGAATAATTAGGAAAAACCAGAGTTTAATGCCTCATCCAAGCCGATGTTTCCCGTTGAGAAGAAAAAAATAAAGACAAAATGTGATTGACAAAAAAACAAAACAATAAATTTCTTTTCTAAGAGGGCAAAGAAATGGTGTAAAAGACTAACGCAGTCAGCCGGTATCGAACCTGCGACCTTCCGGTTGCAAGATGACGCCGTACCGATTGAGCCGTCCGGGCTTCGTGAGGCTCCGTATTAAAAATTATAAATACAAAAAATGCACCTTCCTTATGACTTGTTAATTTTAATGAAAACTTCATTTGGAAAAATTAGGAAAAACCAGAGTATAATGCCTCATCCAAGCCGACGTTTCCCGTTGAAAAGAAAAAAATTAAGACAAAATGTGATTGACAAAAAAATAAAACAATAAATTTCTTTTCTAGTAGGGCTAATAAATGGTGTAAGAGACTAAAGCAGTCAGCCGGTATCGAGCCTGCGACCTTCCGGTTGCAGGATGACGCCGTACCGATTGAGCCGTCCGGGCTTTGTCAGGCTCCGTATTAATAATTATAAATACAAAAAATGCACCTTCCTTATGACTGGTTTAATTTTAATGAAAAATGCTTTTATAATAATTAGGAAAAACCAGAGTTTAATGCCTCATAGATGCCGATGTTTCCCGATGAGAAGAAAAAAATAAAGACAAAATGTGATTGATAAAAAAACAAAACAATAAATTTCTTTTCTAAGAGGTCAAAGAAATGGTGTAAAAGACTAACGCAGTCAGCCGGTATCGAACCTGCGACCTTCTGGTTGCAGGATGACGCCGTACCGATTGAGCCGTCCGGGCTTCGTGAGGCTCCGTATTAAAAATTATAAATACAAAAAATGCACCTTCCTTATGACTTGTTAATTTTAATGAAAACTTCATTTAGAAAAATTAGGAAAAACCAGAGTATAATGCCTCATCCAAGCCGATGTTTCCCGTTGAAAAGAAAAAAATTAAGACAAAATGTGATTGACAAAAAAATAAAACAATAAATTTCTTTTCTAGTAGGGCTAATAAATGGTGTCAGAGACTAAATCAGTCAGCCGGTATCGAATCTGCGTCCTGCCGGTTGCAGTATGACGCCGTATCGATTGAGCAGTCCGGCCTTTGTCAGGCTCCGTATTAATAATTATAAATACAAAAAATGCACCTTCCTTATGACTTGTTAATTTTAATGAAAACTGCATTTAGAATAATTAGGAAAAAACAGAGTTTAGTGCATCATCCAAGCCGATGTTTCCCGTTGAAAAGAAAAAAATTAAGACAAAATGTGATTGACAAAAAAATAAAAAAACAAATTTCTTTTCTAGTAGGGCTAATAAATGGTGTAAGAGACTGAAGCAGTCAGCCGGTATCGAACCTGCGACCTTCCGGTTGCAGGATGACGCCGTACCGATTGAGCCGCCCGGGCTTCGTGAGGCTCCGTATTAAAAATTATAAATACAAAAAATGCACCTTTCTTATGACTTGTTAATTTTAATGAAAACTGCTTTTAGAATAATTAGGAAAAACCAGAGTTTAATGCCTCATCCAAGCCGATGTTTCCCGTTGAGAAGAAAAAAATAAAGACAAAATGTGATTGACAAAAAAATAAAACAATAAATTTCTTTTCTAGTAGGGCTAATAAATGGTGTAAGAGACTAAAGCAGTCAGCCGGTATCGAGCCTGCGACCATCCGGTTGCAGGATGACGCCGTACCGATTGAGCCGTCCGGGTTTTGTCAGGCTCCGTATTAATAATTATAAATACAAAAAATGCACCTTCCTTATGACTGGTTTAATTTTAATGAAAAATGCTTTTATAATAATTAGGAAAAAGCAGAGTTTAATGCCTCATCCATGCCGATGTTTCCCGATGAGAAGAAAAAAATAAAGACAAAATGTGATTGATAAAAAAACAAAACAATAAATTTCTTTTCTAAGAGGTCAAAGAAATGGTGTAAAAGACTAACGCAGTCAGCCGGTATCGAACCTGCGACCTTCTGGTTGCAGGATGACGCCGTACCGATTGAGCCGTTCGGGCGTTGTCAGGCTCTCTATTAAAAATTATAAATACAAAAAATGCACCTTCCTTATGACTTGTTAATTTTTATGAAAACTGCATTTAGAATAATTAGTAAAAACCAGAGTTTAATGCCTCATCCAAGCCGATGTTTCCCGTTGAAAAGAAAAAAATTAAGACAAAATGTGATTGATAAAAAAATAAAACAATAAATCTCTTTTCTAGTAGGGCTAATAAATGGTGGAAGAGACTAATGCAGTCAGCCGGTATCGAACCTGCGACCTTCCGGTTGCAGGATGACGCCGTACCGCTTGAGCCGTCCGGGCTTTGTCAGGCTCCGTATTAATAATTATAAATGCAAAAAATGCACCTTCCTTATTACTGGTTTAATTTTAATGAAAAATGCTTTTAGATTAATTAGGAAAAACCAGAGTTTAATGCCTCATCCAAGCCGATGTTTCCCGATGAGAAGAAAAAAATAAAGACAAAATGTGATTGATAAAAAACAAAACAATAAATTTCTTTTCTAAGAGGGCAAAGAAATGGTGTAAAAGACTAACGCAGGCAGCCGGTATCGAACCTGCGACCTTCCGGTTGCAAGATGACGCCGTACCGATTGAGCCGTCCGGGCTTCGTGAGGCTCCGTATTAAAAATTATAAATACAAAAAATGCACCTTCCTTATGACTTGTTAATTTTAATGAAAACTTCATTTAGAAAAATTAGGAAAAACCAGAGTATAATGCCTCATCCAAGCCGATGTTTCCCGTTGAAAAGAAAAAAATTAAGACAAAATGTGATTGACAAAAAAATAAAAAAACAAATTTCTTTTCTAGTAGGGCTAATAAATGGTGTAAGAGACTGAAGCAGTCAGCCGGTATCGAACCTGCGACCTTCCGGTTGCAGGATGACGCCGTACCGATTGAGCCGCCCGGGCTTCGTGAGGCTCCGTATTAAAAATTATAAATACAAAAAATGCACCTTTCTTATGACTTGTTAATTTTAATGAAAACTGCTTTTAGAATAATTAGGAAAAACCAGAGTATAATGCCTCATCCAAGCCGACGTTTCCCGTTGAAAAGAAAAAAATTAAGACAAAATGTGATTGACAAAAAAATAAAACAATAAATTTCTTTTCTAGTAGGGCTAATAAATGGTGTAAGAGACTAAAGCAGTCAGCCGGTATCGAGCCTGCGACCTTCCGGTTGCAGGATGACGCCGTACCGATTGAGCCGTCCGGGCTTTGTCAGGCTCCGTATTAATAATTATAAATACAAAAAATGCACCTTCCTTATGACTGGTTTAATTTTAATGAAAAATGCTTTTATAATAATTAGGAAAACCCAGAGTTTAATGCCTCATCCATGCCGATGTTTCCCGATGAGAAGAAAAAAATAAAGACAAAATGTGATTGATAAAAAAACAAAACAATAAATTTCTTTTCTAAGAGGTCAAAGAAATGGTGTAAAAGACTAACGCAGTCAGCCGGTATCGAACCTGCGACCTTCTGGTTGCAGGATGACGCCGTACCGATTGAGCCGTTCGGGCGTTGTCAGGCTCTCTATTAAAAATTATAAATACAAAAAATGCACCTTCCTTATGACTTGTTAATTTTTATGAAAACTGCATTTAGAATAATTAGTAAAAACCAGAGTTTAATGCCTCATCCAAGCCGATGTTTAACGTTGAAAAGAAAAAAATTAAGACAAAATGTGATTGATAAAAAAATAAAACAATAAATCTCTTTTCTAGTAGGGCTAATAAATGGTGGAAGAGACTAATGCAGTCAGCCGGTATCGAACCTGCGACCTTCCGGTTGCAGGATGACGCCGTACCGCTTGAGCCGTCCGGGCTTTGTCAGGCTCCGTATTAATAATTATAAATGCAAAAAATGCACCTTCCTTATTACTGGTTTAATTTTAATGAAAAATGCTTTTAGATTAATTAGGAAAAACCAGAGTTTAATGCCTCATCCAAGCCGATGTTTCCCGTTGAAAAGAAAAAAATAAAGACAAAATGTGATTGACAAAAAAATAAAATTATTTTCTAGTAGGGCTAATAAATGGTGTAGGAGACTAAAGCAGTCAGCCGGTATCGAACCTGCGACCTTCCGGTTGCAGGATGACGCCTTACCGACTGAGCCGTCGGGCTTCGTCCGTCTCCGTGTTAAAAATTATAAATACAAAAAAATGCACCTATCTTATGACTGGTTTAATTTTAATGAAAACTGCATTTAGAATAATTAGGAAAAACCAGAGTTTAATACCTCATCCAAGCCGATGTTTCCCGTTGAAAAGAAAAAAATAAAGACAAAATGTGATAGACAGAAAAATTAAACAATAAATTTCTTTTCTAGTAGGGCTAATAAATAGTGTAAGAGACTAAAGCAGTTAGCCGGTATCGAACCTGCGACCTTCCGGTTGCAGGATGACGCCTTACCGATTGAGCCGTCCGGGCTTCGTCCGACTCCGTATTAAAAATTATAAATACAAAAAATGCACCTTCCTTATGACTGGTTTAATTTTAATGAAAACTGCATTTAGAATAATTAGGAAAAACCAGAGTTTAATACCTCATCCAAGCCAATCTTTCTCGTTGAAAAGAAAAAAATAAAGAACAAATGTGATTGACAAAAAAATAAAACAATAAATTTCTTTTCTAGTAGGGCTAATAAATGGTGGAAGAGACTAAAGCAGTCAGCCGGTATCGAACCAGCGACCTTTCGGTTGCAGGATGACGCCTTACCGATTGAGCCGTCCGGGCTTCGTCATGTTCCGTATTAAAAATTATAAATACAAAAAATGCACCTTCCTTATGACTGGTTCAATTTTAATGAAAACTGCATTTAGAATAATTAGGAAAAACCAGAGTTTAATACCTCATCCAAGCCAATGTTTCTCGTTGAAAAGAAAAAAATAAAGACAAAATGTGATTGACAAAGAAATAAAACAATAAATTTCTTTTCTAGTAGGACTAATAAATGGTGGAAGAGACTAAAGCAGTCAGCCGGTATCGAATCTGCGGCCTTCCGGTTGCAGGATGACGCCGTATCGATTGAGCCGTCTGGGCTTTGTCAGGCTCTGTATTAATAATTATAAATACAAAAAATGCACCTTCCTTATGACTTGTTAATTTTAATGAAAACTGCATTTAGAATAATAAGGAAAAACCAGAGTTTAATGCCTCATCCAAGCCGATGTTTCCCGTTGAAAAGAAAAAAAATAAAGACAAAATGTGATTGACAAAAAAATAAAATTATTTTCTAGTAGGGCTAATAAATGGTGCAGGAGACTAAAGCAGTCAGCCGGTATCGAACCTGCGACCTTCCGGTTGCAGGATGACGCCTTACCGACTGGGCCGTCGGGCTTCGTCCGTCTCCGTGTTAAAAATTATAAATACAAAAAAATGCACCTATCTTATGACTGGTTTAATTTTAATGAAAACTGCATTTAGAATAATTAGGAAAAACCAGAGTTTAATGCCTCATCCAAGCCGATGTTTCTCGTTGAAAAGAAAAAAATAAAGACAAAATGTGATTGACAAAAAAATAAAACAACAAATTTCCTTTCTAGTAGGGCTAATAAATGGTGTAAGAGACTAAAGCAGTTAGCCGGTATCGAACCTGCGACCTTCCGGTTGCAGGATGACGCCTTACCGATTGAGCCGTCCGGGCTTCGTCCGACTCCGTATTAAAAATTATAAATACAAAAAATGCACCTTCCTTATTACTGGTTTAATTTTAATGAAAACTGCTTTTAGAATAATTAGGATAAACCAGAGTTTAATGCCTCATCCAAGCCGATGTTTCCCGTTGAGAAGAAAAAAATAAAGACAAAATGTGATTGACAAAAAAATAAAACAATAAATTTCTTTTCTAGTAGGGCTAATAAATGGTGTAAGAGACTAAAGCAGTCAGCCGGTATCGAACCTACGAACTTCCGGTTGCAGGATGACGCCGTACCGATTGAGCCGTCCGCGCTTTGTCAGGCTCCGTATTAATAATTATAAATACAAAAAATGCACCTTCCTTATGACTTGTTAATTTTAATGAAAACTGCATTTAGAATAATTAGTAAAAACCAGAGTTTAATGCCTCATCCAAGCCGATGTTTCCCGATGAGAAGAAAAAAATAAAGACAAAATGTGATTGATAAAAAAACAAAACAATAAATTTCTTTTCTAAGAGGGCAAAGAAATGGTGTAAAAGACTAACGCAGGCAGCCGGTATCGAACCTGCGACCTTCCGGTTGCAAGATGACGCCGTACCGATTGAGCCGTCCGGGCTTCGTGAGGCTCCGTATTAAAAATTATAAATACAAAAAATGCACCTTCCTTATGACTTGTTAATTTTAATGAAAACTTCATTTAGAAAAATTAGGAAAAACCAGAGTATAATGCCTCATCCAAGCCGATGTTTCCCGTTGAAAAGAAAAAAATTAAGACAAAATGTGATTGACAAAAAAATAAAACAATAAATTTCTTTTCTAGTAGGGCTAATAAATGGTGTCAGAGACTAAATCAGTCAGCCGGTATCGAATCTGCGTCCTGCCGGTTGCAGTATGACGCCGTATCGATTGAGCAGTCCGGCCTTTGTCAGGCTCCGTATTAATAATTATAAATACAAAAAATGCACCTTCCTTATGACTTGTTAATTTTAATGAAAACTGCATTTAGAATAATTAGGAAAAAACAGAGTTTAGTGCATCATCCAAGCCGATGTTTCCCGTTGAAAAGAAAAAAATTAAGACAAAATGTGATTGACAAAAAAATAAAAAAACAAATTTCTTTTCTAGTAGGGCTAATAAATGGTGTAAGAGACTGAAGCAGTCAGCCGGTATCGAACCTGCGACCTTCCGGTTGCAGGATGACGCCGTACCGATTGAGCCGCCCGGGCTTCGTGAGGCTCCGTATTAAAAATTATAAATACAAAAAATGCACCTTTCTTATGACTTGTTAATTTTAATGAAAACTGCTTTTAGAATAATTAGGAAAAACCAGAGTTTAATGCCTCATCCAAGCCGATGTTTCCCGTTGAGAAGAAAAAAATAAAGACAAAATGTGATTGACAAAAAAACAAAACAATAAATTTCTTTTCTAAGAGGGCAAAGAAATGGTGTAAAAGACTAACGCAGTCAGCCGGTATCGAACCTGCGACCTTCCGGTTGCAAGATGACGCCGTACCGATTGAGCCGTCCGGGCTTCGTGAGGCTCCGTATTAAAAATTATAAATACAAAAAATGCACCTTCCTTATGACTTGTTAATTTTAATGAAAACTTCATTTGGAAAAATTAGGAAAAACCAGAGTATAATGCCTCATCCAAGCCGACGTTTCCCGTTGAAAAGAAAAAAATTAAGACAAAATGTGATTGACAAAAAAATAAAACAATAAATTTCTTTTCTAGTAGGGCTAATAAATGGTGTAAGAGACTAAAGCAGTCAGCCGGTATCGAGCCTGCGACCTTCCGGTTGCAGGATGACGCCGTACCGATTGAGCCGTCCGGGCTTTGTCAGGCTCCGTATTAATAATTATAAATACAAAAAATGCACCTTCCTTATGACTGGTTTAATTTTAATGAAAAATGCTTTTATAATAATTAGGAAAAACCAGAGTTTAATGCCTCATAGATGCCGATGTTTCCCGATGAGAAGAAAAAAATAAAGACAAAATGTGATTGATAAAAAAACAAAACAATAAATTTCTTTTCTAAGAGGTCAAAGAAATGGTGTAAAAGACTAACGCAGTCAGCCGGTATCGAACCTGCGACCTTCTGGTTGCAGGATGACGCCGTACCGATTGAGCCGTCCGGGCTTCGTGAGGCTCCGTATTAAAAATTATAAATACAAAAAATGCACCTTCCTTATGACTTGTTAATTTTAATGAAAACTTCATTTAGAAAAATTAGGAAAAACCAGAGTATAATGCCTCATCCAAGCCGATGTTTCCCGTTGAAAAGAAAAAGATTAAGACAAAATGTGATTGACAAAAAAATAAAACAATAAATTTCTTTTCTAGTAGGGCTAATAAATGGTGTCAGAGACTAAATCAGTCAGCCGGTATCGAATCTGCGTCCTGCCGGTTGCAGTATGACGCCGTATCGATTGAGCAGTCCGGCCTTTGTCAGGCTCCGTATTAATAATTATAAATACAAAAAATGCACCTTCCTTATGACTTGTTAATTTTAACCGACTCACGTATTTGCACGTAATATCACGTTTCATTCAAGTTCCCGCAAGACGGACTTGCACGTAGAAAATTGCCAGAGAAAAAGCTACTTCCAAAAGGCCCAGGCCGTGAAATTCCTTTTCGCTCCCCCTCTGATCTCCCGTGGAGAGAGGCGTTACTTTATCTTCCCCTTCTACACGCTCTGTTAACTCCGAAAGGACACTTGTAAAACCTTTCACTTGTACCTTACTATTGTAATTTTAGTGGACACCGCCGTGGAGACCTATCTTAAATAACATTTTATTTTTGATTATTTTATTAATTTGTTAGGATCTTTGACAAAGTCATATTTGAATATATTTTATGAAATCATTGTAATTTATATCATACAGTGAACTATGACTAGCATACATAAAAATCAGTAGTTATATAAAAGAAGTAGCTAATGTTAATGGGGAAAAATTCTTGAAATAAGTTTAATAGCAATCACCATCATATAAAAGCCGAAACCTGTAATCGAATAACGCTCTAATGTCAACAAGACTGGAAGTCGCGTCATAGAATGCAAAATGCAGTTACTTTGATCTTGGAGCACTTAAAATTCAGTAATTTTATTTATAATTTTATAATAGTTTTTGGCATCGCTTGACGAGCAGAGCAGTGCTCTTTGTGTGTGTGTGTGTGTGTGTGTGTGACAAGGTTTTACTATTCAAAATCCAATAAGAGAATTCGTGAAATATTCAGATGGGGCAACTTGATTGTCCGTTTTCAGCTCAAGTCATTATGCAAAACAACACATTTTTTATTTTGCTAAGCGTTTTGTAAAAAGTCAACTTAAACTATAGTGAAATCCCGTTACAAGGAATTTTAAAGAACCCAGCAATTACTTCGTCATAACAGGAATTTCGTTGAAATGGCATTCAAGTCTTGTGATGGCAATTAAATCAGGAATAAACATTTACTTCACTGAAAGGATATTATATTGCATTGCTATTCGTTGCAATGGGATTACACAGAATGAAAATGAAGCGTGTAAGTACAAAAGTACGTATCTCCAGTTATGTTCAATGTTAAGAATCTAAAATTATATTTTGTTAGCTTCCAAAACAACAGATTCTATTTATTCGGTACTTTTCTGTAAACAGTACTTATATATATATATATATATATATATATGAGATGCAGCCCTCGGGTTAAAAAACGTTGGTTCCTAGTGGTTTAAATAAAACAGAAAACGTTGTTGTAACTCAAATCTTTTTGTAGCGACATTTCAAATAATATAATGTTTTCTAGATTTTTTTTTCTTTTGAGGTACCTAATTTTGCAGCCATAAGTTTCAAACTAATTACCTAATACATGCCAACTAACAAAACAATCTAACTGGAATTTGATATATAAAAACACATAAGCAAATATATTTGAATACGTTACATTTTACAAGAAATATTTAATAGAAGTAAAGAAGCACTCTTCATCTGTTATGCCATGATGCGTGATTTTCAAATAATATGATAGTTGAATTTCAATATTATAAGTACATGTGATTTTTTTTTTTAATGAAAGTATTTTTTTTTCGCAACACTTCAATCTTCTTTCTTTTTTTTGAAAAACACAATGATAGGAGCAACTAACTCATACACATTACAAAAGTTTATTTTTCCAATTTTACATTTGACATACTGTCTTGTGTATCTCTGACAACTTTTTTATCACTTTATGTAGTTTCAATTTTTATATTTCTTTTTGTAGGAAAATAGGTTGCAAATGCTAAATATATACTGGTTTTGTTTGAGGTAGGAATGACTGCTGTTCATGCTAAATAAAAACTGAAAGATTGTGTGTGGGGGGGGGGCGTAAACTTTAAAATTATATCTTTGCTCCCCTGTAGGGGGAGCTTCCACTCTGTCGGGCAATACCTAGAGCCCTCACTATTTTTGTACATCTTTTTCCGAATCATATAGAAAATTATAATACTTGTATTAATAAAATTATATAAAATTCCAGCGACCGAGTAACGAAATCAAATAGTGCGGTATAGGAACCTCTTTCTGCCTTGTCAGAGGAAAGATGACTTGAAAAATATCCTTACGGAGCCATACTAAGGCATGGGCACATGGGGCAAAAACCGAGGGCCACAAAGTTGGGAAAGCAACAAACCTCTACCCAAAGTTTTAAAAAAAAAAGTAATTTGATATCGCACTTTAACAAGATGTAAATGCTAAATAAAAAAAATATCAATAAAAAATCGCATTCACTAATTCCAAATCCAAAATATTTTATTATCTCATTATATTGTGTTCGATGTGAAAGGGTGGGGTGGGGGAGCTCCCAATACAGATCGTGCCCAGTGATTTCAAAATCCATATGTTCGGCCTGGCACATAACTGTTCCTTCAGAAACGAAGACATTCATTGTCATTCTTATCTTATCCGTACTTATTATAATTCAATACTTGATACACCCTAGGCAATTAATCATCGTAAGAGAAAGCGCGAAATACCTGAATGGCGAAAATTGTGTAGCACTGTTTAGGACTAAATGTTGGTGTTTTGCGTTGTGTAGTATTTTATTGTTAATGAGTGGAGTCGCATTTGAGTTACAAATGTCATTCCAGTCTAAAACGTCAAGTGTTTTGAAGGGCCCTATTCATAGAGGTTTTCCTTGAGGGGGTGTCGAGAGAGACAAAATAAACCCACGTTGTGATGTTTCTACTTCCCTATGTGAATTATCAGAAAGGATTAAGAGAGAAAAGTTGATAAAATGATAATTGAAGTGGTAACAGAAGAGGTTTAGTACAATTGAGATTGGTTTCCATGTGGAAAAAAGTACTATTATGTTTAGTTTAGGATTTTCAATCTATTTGCTTTCTATTGTACCTTACATGCTTAGCATTTTAATCCTTTAGAGTTAATAAGAATCTAGATCAGTTGAGGGTGAAAACCACAACAATCCGTAAATTTCAGTGTCAAGTGTGAAATGTGGCACTTCAAATAAAGCTTAAATTTTTCTTCCGAAATAGAGGTTTCTTTCACTAAACTTCCTTTCTTCATATAGATAAGAGAGCATTTCTTTTCATGTAAACAAGAAAGAAAGCTTAATCCTTATCAAATCTGCTATTTTTACGATACCTCAAATGTTTCTTATTTTGTATTTGTTTCTTCTGCATACAATGTGACTGACAGGGCTCTGCAGAAGTGCTGTGTGTAAATGCTTTGTTGAAAACAAAGCATTTACTGCAAAAAAAAGTGGGGGGGGGGGGGCATATCATTGGTCACATAAAATGGGAGAAAACGGACGAAGCAGCACAGTTGCTTGCTAAATTTTTCAAGGGTGGTATGCCTTTATGCTGAAATCGTTATATAGTGCTGAAATAACTTTTCTTGGAGTCTAGAAATGGATAGTGATTCAGAGCGCGAGAGTTTGCTGGAATCATCAGATGAGGAACTAATATATTCTGAATCTGACACAGAAAGTGATGATGAAAGCTTGGAAGATGTTAGAGAATGGTGTAAGATAAATCTTTCCAACGGAACTGTGGCGCCTCCAAAATTCCCCTTCATTGGAAACCCTGGGATCAAAGCGCAAGTAAAGGATCCAGATGATCCATTGGAGTATTTCGTTTTATTCATGGATAGAAAAATTACTTGCCACATTGTCAGAGAGACAAATAAATACGCCGAAAAATACTTCGAAACAGCAAAATTAACACCTTCATCCCGAAGTTTGAAATGGCACGATACCAACGAGGAGGAAATGAAGAGATTCTTTTCTCTTCTTCTATTACAAGGAATAGTTCAAAAACCAGTCGAGAGATGGTTTTGGACAAAGAGACCTGTTTTAACAACTCCGTTCTTCAATCAAATTATGTCTTCTCATCGTTATGAATTGATTATGAAATTTCTCCACTTTTCGGACAATAATAATATCGACGTTTCTCATCCAAATCCAAAACTTAAAAAAATATATGAAGTGTTCGAAATGTTGGTAAGAAATTTTCAAACTCTATACAAGCCAGAGCAGAATATTTCCATCGACGAGTCTTTGATCGCCTATAAAGGACTTTTAGGTTGGAAACAGTACATTCCGACGAAACGTGCCAGATTTGGCATAAAAATGTATCAACTGTGCGAATCAGAAAGCGGATACATCTGGAATTCAGTAATATACACAGGGAAAAATTCTCTATTCCATGACAAGTACAAAGAATACGGTTTGTCGACGAAGAGTGTTATGAGCCTTGCGAATGATCTGCTTGGACAAGGCTACACTATAACGACAGACAATTTTTACACGTCTCCTGAACTTGCTGAGTTATTAGTACGAGAAAGAACAGATATTTATGGTACGATGAAAGCAAATAGAAAAGGTCTGCCTCCAGCAATCAAAAGCACGAATTTGGGAAAAGGTGAACTTATTGCCTTTCAGAAAGGAAAAATGTGTGTTTTAAAATGGCAGGATAAGAAACCGTTATGCATGCTGAGCACAATACACGCTGCAAATACTATAGACGTAGACGGCAAAGGAAAAATAAAACCATTAGTTGTACATGATTACAATTCTTCAATGGGTGGTGTTGATCTGTCAGATCAATGCCTGTCTTATTATAATATAACTAGGAACCAGCAGCGAAAATACTATAAGAAAATTTTCCGTCACTTATTAAATCAAGCTGTATGGAACGCATTTGTAATTTTCAAAAAAAATGGAGGGACTTTGACTCACGTTGAATTTCGATTACGTTTGATTGAGCGGCTTGTAGAAGAAACTGGAGGTTTGAAGGAAAATCCAAATCGCAGTGTTGGAATCCGACCATCCGAAAATGTTGTAAGACTATCTGGAAGACATTTTCCTTCATATGTTGTTAGTGCATCTTCCAGCAAAAAACATCCAGTTAGAAAGTGCGTAGTTTGTGCAATTAGTACCAATCCTAATGGTAAAAGAATTCGCCGTGAAACTAGGATCGAGTGTGCTGAATGTAATGTTGGATTATGCATATCACCGTGCTTTAAAGTGTATCATACAGTGTCAAATTTGTAAATTCTGAAATTTGAGAGCATTTATGTCCATATTTTGATTACTATGCTTTTTTTAATGCTGAAACTAATATTCTAGTTTTGATTTTAGTTAGATTTATGAAATTTGTGATTATAGTTGTTACTCTTTTAAACGAATAATACTTTTTTCCCTTTTCCCACTCTCATTAGATATTTTAATTACATACTGTGAAACTACTTTTGTATTAATTTTTATTTATTCGTCTGAAGTTACAAATATTTTGCTCTATTAGATAACAAATAAAATTTAATTTTCATTTTCATGGAGAAAAAACTTGGGTAATAGTATTAACCTTATTTAATTTTTACTCATTTTACCTTAGGTAGTGAGGATGCCCATGAATGCCTATTTTTGTAGTTCAAGAAAATTATTATTTGTCCTTCTGATTAGTAAATTTAAGGTATACCCAAATTACTTCACATTTTTAAATGATTAACTGCTTGAAAACATATCGTGATAAATGTTTCGATTCAATGACAATTTAAAGTAAACATATGTAACATATATATATATATATATATATATATATATTTATACATGAATTTGGAAAACATAGTGTCAGGGTAATTAGTAACACAAGCAATTGATTTGCCTTGTATTGTCATCTTCAGAAAACCAAACTTATTTATTTATTTATTTTTTATCAATGTCCGTAAAAGTGTTGGCAATTTTTTTTCAGCATATACTCAAAGGCAAGGATGTTAATAACTGATTTTTTGTAGGTGTATCAATTGATTAGTTTTAAAATTATTTAATAAAATATAACTTATACCCAAATACCCCCCCCCCAAAAAAAAAAAGAAAACTCTACATGAAGCAAAAAAGCTATGCACAAAAAGGGTAATCCTTCTAAAAAAATATATTGTGTAGTCTTATAGGTTGTTTTCTTATTCAACTTGTAATCCGATTAGAATATGCTACAAAAATTTAAATTTAACTATTGGCGGCGGTATATATTTTGGATAAAATATTTTCTTATTGACACATTGCTGTTTGATCTGATTTATAGTCTGATTTATATTGATACAGCGTAAGTTACAATTCCTTCAATGTAATGGGTATTTTATGTGATATGTTTCACAATAAGGAGTATATCTTGGAAAGAGGATTATGATTTGTTTTTTTTTTTTTTTTTTTTTTTTCAATTTTAATTTTTTTATTTCACTTGTTTTTGCTGTCACGAATGTAAGCAGTTCAGTTTTTTATTTTTTGTAAATTCATTTTTCTCTTGCAAATTTATCTCTTGATTTTTTTATTTATTTATTTATATTTATTTTTATTTATTTATTAATTTATTTTTCGATTCATCAAATGAAGGTGAATGATGCAAATTTAACTGAAAATTTGAGGCTTTATAAAGTTTTGTTTAACCTAATTTAAAATCAGGAGAGTTGAGAAAACTTGGAGTATGTGGGGTTGGGGGGGGGCACCCCTGTTTTTGTCGAAATAAAAGTAAAAATACTTTTTGTCCTGTTGCCCCAGAAAAAAAAATCAAGTAAGTGTCTGAAGCATTTTCTTTTGGCATAAATGCAGCTGTCCCATTCTTCCTGAAGTTTCATACTAGGTGCACAACTGATTTCAATTGATAATTTTCAGTTACCCATTCAAACAATCTATGACAAAGTCTATCTATACTATTAAATTCTGTAAGCGTCTGTCTGTTTGTAACCCTATGTTCTCTGGACTAGAATGTCTTGCAGCCCTGGGCACAGGGTATCCATGGGAAGCCTTTTCACATTGTCTCATCCCTCTAAACCTATATTTTAAGGTGTCATTCTGTCCTGAGAATGTCCGGGGATGTTATGAAACTACTAAAATCAATTTTTATTCACCGCAGATGGTATGAAGTCCCTGCAGGTAGGGTTGGAGAGCAAAGTCAGCAGGGGGTGGGGCTCCCTAATATAATAACAGGGCAATTCCATGTGTGTCGTAGTGACATTTTTGATAAAAAATAAGTTTTATTGATTACTGTGAAATAATATTCATTAAAACTGGCATTTTTTTCTTTTGAATTTCATAGTTAACAATGAAAATATAAAAAATAAAATAGAAAGCATTATTTTTTTATTGATACAATTACTGTACACTTTAAACTGATGTTGAAGGGATATGATAGGTTACAAAACCTTCAATGTAATTAGTATATTCCTATATGTTTCTTATTAAAGGGTTTTTTTTTAAATATGATACCTGTTCCGCATTGTTTATTCGTGCTCGTATGTGCCACAGGACTGTTCATTTGTGCTTCCCCTACTCTCATAGAGGCACATGTTAACAATTGAATTAAATAATAAAAAATAAAAAAATCTCAAACATTCCATGACCCAAAGAAAAAAACTGTTCAATCATAGAAGCATTTTTGCGCTGAGAAATTGATAATATTTTTTGAAATATGAACAGATGAAATAAAAAGAAAAGAGTCACAAAACGACTATTTTGTTAAGGAACAAATATTTTGTTAGTCAAATTCGGTTTGCTTTTTAGTTACATTAAAATTTTGCACACAATACGTGCATAAAAGTCGAAGTCTCGACTAAGACGAACAAAAATTTCTGGTCTCTTCACTGAAAACATTTGTAATTGAATACCAGTAAATAGTACAATAATTAAGTACATCAGGGCTGTTTGTAAGAGGTGGATTTTTAAGGTTCAAACTCCCTCCGAAAATTTTCAAACTATTCCAAAAAAATGCTTTTTATTACTTTTTTGCTAAAAAAAATTGTTATTACTACATATTTTATTCATTTATTTATTTTTCGCACTTTATTTGGAAAAAAAAATGTTATTGAAAGAGTGAAAACTCACAACTTTATCTTCAGCATATATTTATATTGTAATTATTGCGAACATTCCTTTTTACAAAACGATACAGCAAAGCAAATTTGCCTTCAAATTTTAAATACCTGACTCACGTTAACAAAAACATAAAAAAATTTTAAATTTCAAAGTGCATTTCTATTATTTAACGTATCTTATTCCTCAAAAAATATGACTCCAAGAAGCATCACTTCGAATGCGCGTATATAAATGCACGCATCTAATCTATTCTTTTGAATTTTTATAAAGACATTGAATAGTTTATCAGAAAAAAAGTATAGTGAACGAATCGGATTTCTTTCCTTCATTTACGAGATACGTCATTTTTTACATTAGTATGTTAATGTCCTAAAGGCACAATCTCTCCTTTAAATAACCTCTTGTAGCAAAAATCAATAAAAAAACAAATGAAATCAAACTTCATTGACCATATAAATTTCACGAGAAATCTGTTAGTTAAAATCCTCTCCGAAATAAATGCCAGATTACGGTCCTAAAGTATATATTAGAAGTACGTATCACAATTATGAAAAAAAAAAAAAAAAAAAACCTACAACTTTAACAATAAAAACGTTGTTTTAGAAAAAATTTCATGAAATATTTTTTTGAAAAAATGTATAATAGTGGAACTGCTCTATTTCTTTTTGGGAATTTTTTCTAATTTCCAACAACTCCCCATCTGCCATGTTTTACATCAAATATTTATCAGCTTGTTATCGTCTGTAACGTTTATATTTCTTTGCGTTAATTTAATATCGTAAGCGCTATCTACACAGTTTCTCTCTCTTTTCTTTTTTTGGAATTGTAACAACAAAAGAAGTTAGATGGAACAGTGGAAATATTCTTATGGAATATGAAAATGTTAACGATGTTTTTCTCGCCTTGTTGGCGAAAAATATATTACTTTATAGTCGAACCTGTTTATCTCGAACCTTCCTATCTCAAAACCCTCTCTATGTCGAAGTTTTTCATTTTCCCTGCACATAAAGTATTAATTCAATGTTTTCCCCCATGTTTGTCTCGAATGAAATTTTCTGAAAACCTGTGTATCTCGAATTTCGACTAAAGTGTCCTTTCTTGAGTTCGATCCCCAACGATCTTTATTAATTGGAATTTGGAGACAAAAAGCATTTTTCTTAATATTAGCAATCACATAATCCTCTAAAATTAAAACTTTATGTAAAAGAAGCAAGTTTTCCAGCAGTTATATCCATTTGGAAACTGAGAGGAAGGGACATTGTTAATTAGTAAAATTGCTTCCAAAGTTTTACTTTCGAGTCATTGCTCCAATTACTTATTTTTAGAACTTTTTTCAAAACCTCTGTATCTCGAAACCTCCATATCTCGAATTTTTCTTCTGTTCCGTTAAATTCAAGATAGACAGGATCGACTGTATTAAAAAAAAATAATTATGCTTGCTTAATTTTGTTTTAATTATTCAAAATTTTTCACAGAAAAAAAAATTGCGAAAATTGACCAATATATTATTTGATTATTCAGGGAAATTATTCGATTAAGTGGGGATCCTTAACATTGTATCTACGTGGAAATATTTGATCCAGAAAAGCTTTACTCGTATAGGCGGTGAAAATTAATTTTCTGAACAGAAAAATGTACTGAATTTACAAAAATATGGTTCAACAAAAAAATTATTATTACTATTATTGTTAATACTTTTCAAATTGGCTATCTTTTCTGATCTAAAATAATTTGTTTTGGAGAAAATTTAAGAATTCCAAAAGACCTATTCTTCATTGCAAGAAAATACATCTACAGATAAAACTTTCACAACTCCACGTGGCTTCAATGAAGCGTTAGAAGGGAAAGGAATGTGGGCGGAACTGAAACTTCACTTGTCATGCTACACAAGGGATTATCTCCTTTGTACTCAACCTTGTTTCGTCTTGTTTGGGGGAAGGGATTCCACAGGTGAAAGTACGTGGCCACCAGAATGGCATTGTGAACTGGGAAGCCCTGTGCTAAAAAAAGGATTTTTTGGAATTTTCTATCCTCGTGGGCGGGTTAATGAAAACTGCATTTAGAATAATTAGGAAAAAACAGAGTTTAGTGCATCATCCAAGCCGATGTTTCCCGTTGAAAAGAAAAAAATTAAGACAAAATGTGATTGACAAAAAAATAAAAAAACAAATTTCTTTTCTAGTAGGGCTAATAAATGGTGTAAGAGACTGAAGCAGTCAGCCGGTATCGAACCTGCGACCTTCCGGTTGCAGGATGACGCCGTACCGATTGAGCCGCCCGGGCTTCGTGAGGCTCCGTATTAAAAATTATAAATACAAAAAATGCACCTTTCTTATGACTTGTTAATTTTAATGAAAACTGCTTTTAGAATAATTAGGAAAAACCAGAGTTTAATGCCTCATCCAAGCCGATGTTTCCCGTTGAGAAGAAAAAAATAAAGACAAAATGTGATTGACAAAAAAATAAAACAATAAATTTCTTTTCTAGTAGGGCTAATAAATGGTGTAAGAGACTAAAGCAGTCAGCCGGTATCGAGCCTGCGACCATCCGGTTGCAGGATGACGCCGTACCGATTGAGCCGTCCGGGCTTTGTCAGGCTCCGTATTAATAATTATAAATACAAAAAATGCACCTTCCTTATGACTGGTTTAATTTTAATGAAAAATGCTTTTATAATAATTAGGAAAAAGCAGAGTTTAATGCCTCATCCATGCCGATGTTTCCCGATGAGAAGAAAAAAATAAAGACAAAATGTGATTGATAAAAAAACAAAACAATAAATTTCTTTTCTAAGAGGTCAAAGAAATGGTGTAAAAGACTAACGCAGTCAGCCGGTATCGAACCTGCGACCTTCTGGTTGCAGGATGACGCCGTACCGATTGAGCCGTTCGGGCGTTGTCAGGCTCTCTATTAAAAATTATAAATACAAAAAATGCACCTTCCTTATGACTTGTTAATTTTTATGAAAACTGCATTTAGAATAATTAGTAAAAACCAGAGTTTAATGCCTCATCCAAGCCGATGTTTCCCGTTGAAAAGAAAAAAATTAAGACAAAATGTGATTGATAAAAAAATAAAACAATAAATCTCTTTTCTAGTAGGGCTAATAAATGGTGGAAGAGACTAATGCAGTCAGCCGGTATCGAACCTGCGACCTTCCGGTTGCAGGATGACGCCGTACCGCTTGAGCCGTCCGGGCTTTGTCAGGCTCCGTATTAATAATTATAAATGCAAAAAATGCACCTTCCTTATTACTGGTTTAATTTTAATGAAAAATGCTTTTAGATTAATTAGGAAAAACCAGAGTTTAATGCCTCATCCAAGCCGATGTTTCCCGATGAGAAGAAAAAAATAAAGACAAAATGTGATTGATAAAAAAACAAAACAATAAATTTCTTTTCTAAGAGGGCAAAGAAATGGTGTAAAAGACTAACGCAGGCAGCCGGTATCGAACCTGCGACCTTCCGGTTGCAAGATGACGCCGTACCGATTGAGCAAATGGTGTAAGAGACTGAAGCAGTCAGCCGGTATCGAACCTGCGACCTTCCGGTTGCAGGATGACGCCGTACCGATTGAGCCGCCCGGGCTTCGTGAGGCTCCGTATTAAAAATTATAAATACAAAAAATGCACCTTTCTTATGACTTGTTAATTTTAAAGAAAACTGCTTTTAGAATAATTAGGAAAAATCAGAGTTTAATGCCTCATCCAAGCCGATGTTTCCCGTTGAGAAGAAAAAAATAAAGACAAAATGTGATTGACAAAAAAAACAAAACAATAAATTTCTTTTCTAAGAGGGCAAAGAAATGGTGTAAAAGACTAACGCAGTCAGCCGGTATCGAACCTGCGACCTTCCGGTTGCAAGATGACGCCGTACCGATTGAGCCGTCCGGGCTTCGTGAGGCTCCGTATTAAAAATTATAAATACAAAAAATGCACCTTCCTTATGACTTGTTAATTTTAATGAAAACTTCATTTGGAAAAATTAGGAAAAACCAGAGTATAATGCCTCATCCAAGCCGACGTTTCCCGTTGAAAAGAAAAAAATTAAGACAAAATGTGATTGACAAAAAAATAAAACAATAAATTTCTTTTCTAGTAGGGCTAATAAATGGTGTAAGAGACTAAAGCAGTCAGCCGGTATCGAGCCTGCGACCTTCCGGTTGCAGGATGACGCCGTACCGATTGAGCCGTCCGGGCTTTGTCAGGCTCCGTATTAATAATTATAAATACAAAAAATGCACCTTCCTTATGACTGGTTTAATTTTAATGAAAAATGCTTTTATAATAATTAGGAAAACCCAGAGTTTAATGCCTCATCCATGCCGATGTTTCCCGATGAGAAGAAAAAAATAAAGACAAAATGTGATTGATAAAAAAACAAAACAATAAATTTCTTTTCTAAGAGGTCAAAGAAATGGTGTAAAAGACTAACGCAGTCAGCCGGTATCGAACCTGCGACCTTCTGGTTGCAGGATGACGCCGTACCGATTGAGCCGTTCGGGCGTTGTCAGGCTCTCTATTAAAAATTATAAATACAAAAAATGCACCTTCCTTATGACTTGTTAATTTTTATGAAAACTGCATTTAGAATAATTAGTAAAAACCAGAGTTTAATGCCTCATCCAAGCCGATGTTTCCCGTTGAAAAGAAAAAAATTAAGACAAAATGTGATTGATAAAAAAATAAAACAATAAATCGCTTTTCTAGTAGGGCTAATAAATGGTGGAAGAGACTAATGCAGTCAGCCGGTATCGAACCTGCGACCTTCCGGTTGCAGGATGACGCCGTACCGCTTGAGCCGTCCGGGCTTTGTCAGGCTCCGTATTAATAATTATAAATGCAAAAAATGCACCTTCCTTATTACTGGTTTAATTTTAATGAAAAATGCTTTTAGATTAATTAGGAAAAACCAGAGTTTAATGCCTCATCCAAGCCGATGTTTCCCGATGAGAAGAAAAAAATAAAGACAAAATGTGATTGATAAAAAAACAAAACAATAAATTTCTTTTCTAAGAGGGCAAAGAAATGGTGTAAAAGACTAACGCAGGCAGCCGGTATCGAACCTGCGACCTTCCGGTTGCAAGATGACGCCGTACCGATTGAGCCGTCCGGGCTTCGTGAGGCTCCGTATTAAAAATTATAAATACAAAAAATGCACCTTCCTTATGACTTGTTAATTTTAATGAAAACTTCATTTAGAAAAATTAAGAAAAACCAGAGTATAATGCCTCATCCAAGCCGATGTTTCCCGTTGAAAAGAAAAAAATTAAGACAAAATGTGATTGACAAAAAAATAAAACAATAAATTTCTTTTCTAGTAGGGCTAATAAATGGTGTCAGAGACTAAATCAGTCAGCCGGTATCGAATCTGCGTCCTTCCGGTTGCAGTATGACGCCGTATCGATTGAGCAGTCCGGCCTTTGTCAGGCTCCGTATTAATAATTATAAATACAAAAAATGCACCTTCCTTATGACTTGTTAATTTTAATGAAAACTGCATTTAGAATAATTAGGAAAAAACAGAGTTTAGTGCATCATCCAAGCCGATGTTTCCCGTTGAAAAGAAAAAAATTAAGACAAAATGTGATTGACAAAAAAATAAAATAACAAATTTCTTTTCTAGTAGGGCTAATAAATGGTGTAAGAGACTGAAGCGGTCAGCCGGTATCGAACCTGCGACCTTCCGGTTGCAGGATGACGCCGTACCGATTGAGCCGCCCGGGCTTCGTGAGGCTCCGTATTAAAAATTATAAATACAAAAAATGCACCTTCCTTATGACTTGTTAATTTTAATGAAAACTTCATTTGGAAAAATTAGGAAAAACCAGAGTATAATGCCTCATCCAAGCCGACGTTTCCCGTTGAAAAGAAAAAAATTAAGACAAAATGTGATTGACAAAAAAATAAAACAATAAATTTTTTTTCTAGTAGGGCTAATAAATGGTGTAAGAGACTAAAGCAGTCAGCCGGTATCGAGCCTGCGACCTTCCGGTTGCAGGATGACGCCGTACCGATTGAGCCGTCCGGGCTTTGTCAGGCTCCGTATTAATAATTATAAATAAAAAAAATGCACCTTAATTATGACTGGTTTAATTTTAATGAAAAATGCTTTCATAATAATTAGGAAAAACCAGAGTTTAATGCCTCATCCATGCCGATGTTTCCCGATGAGAAGAAAAAAATAAAGACAAAATGTGATTGATAAAAAAACAAAACAATAAATTTCTTTTCTAAGAGGTCAAAGAAATGGTGTAAAAGACTAACGCAGTCAGCCGGTATCGAACCTGCGACCTTCTGGTTGCAGGATGACGCCGTACCGATTGAGCCGTTCGGGCGTTGTCAGGCTCTCTATTAAAAATTATAAATACAAAAAATGCACCTTCCTTATGACTTGTTAATTTTAATGAAAACTGCATTTAGAATAATTAGTAAAAACCAGAGTTTAATGCCTCATCCAAGCCGATGTTTCCCGTTGAAAAGAAAAAAATTAAGACAAAATGTGATTGATAAAAAAATAAAACAATAAATCTCTTTTCTAGTAGGGCTAATAAATGGTGTAAGAGACTAATGCAGTCAGCCGGTATCGAGCCTGCGACCTTCCGGTTACAGGATGACGCCGTACCGATTGAGCCGTCCGGGCTGCGTAACGCTCCGTATTAAAAATTATAAATACAAAAAATGCACCTTCCTTATGACTGGTTTAATTTTAATGAAAAATGCTTTTAGAATAATTAGGAAAAACCAGAGTTTAATGCCTCATCCAAGCCGATGTTTCCCGATGAGAAGAAGAAAATAAAGACGAAATGTGATTGATAAAAAACAAAACAATACATTTCTTTTCTAAGAGCTCAAAGAAATGGTGTAAAAGACTACCGCAGTCAGCCGGTATCGTACCTGCGACCTTCCGGTTGCATGATGACGCCTTACCGATTGAGCGTTCCTGGCTTCGTCAGACTCCGTATTAAAAATTATAAATGCAAAAAATGCACCTTCCTTATGACTGGTTTAATTTTAATAAAAAACTTCATTCAGAATAATTAGGAAAAACCAGAGTTTAATGCCTCATCCAAGCCGATGTTTCTCGTTGAAAAGAAAAAAATAAAGACAAAATGTGATTGACAAAAAAATAAAATTATTTTCTAGCAGGGCTAATAAATGGTGTAAGAGACTAAAGCAGCCAGCCAGTTTCGAACCTACGACCTTCCGGTTGCAGGATGACGCCTTACCGATTGAGCCGTCCGGGCTTCGTCCGATTCCGTGTTAAAAATTATAAATACAAAAAATGCACCTTCCTTATGACTGGTTTAATTTTAATGAAAATTGCATTTAGAATAATAAGGAAAAACCAGAGTTTAATGCCTCATCCAAGCCGATGATTCCCGTTGAAAAGAAAAAAATAAAGACAAAATGTGATAGACAAAAAAATTAAACAATAAATTTCTTTTCTAGTAGGGCTAATAAATGGTGTAAGAGACTAAAGCAGTTAGCCGGTATCGAACCTGCGACCTTCCGGTTGCAGGATGACGCCTTACCGATTGAGCGTTCCTGGCGTCGTCCGACTCCGTATTAAAAATTATAAATACAAAAAATGCACCTTCCTTATGACTTGTTAATTTTAATAAAAAACTTCATTTAGAATAATTAGGAAAAACCAGAGTTTAATGCCTCATCCAAGCCGATGTTTCCCGTTGAAAAGAAAAAAATAAAGACAAAATGTGATTGACAAAAAAAAACAAAAAAAAACAATAAAATAAACCAAACCCTACCTCCCGTTAACCCACGAAGCCAGCCAGCCAGCCAGCCAGCCAACATATCAACCAACCAATTACTAAGACAGCCAGCAAACCAACCCTGCCAGGCAGCCAACAAACTGAACCCTACCACCCGCTCACCCAACAAACCAGCCAGCTAGCCGGCCAACCTATCTACCAAACAATTAACCAACCGACCAATCAACTAACTAGACAGCCAGCCAACCAACCCTGACAGTTAACCAACGAACCAAATCCTACCACCCGCTCACCCACTAAGCCTGCCAGCCATCCAGCCAACCTATCAACCAACCAACTAATTAACTACACAGCCAGCCAACCAAAACTGCCAGGCAGCCAACAAACCAAACCCTACCATCCGCTCACCCACCAAGCCAGCCAGCCAGCCTGCCAACCTATCCCCAAACAATAACTAAGACAGCCAGCCAACCAACCCTGCCAGGCAGCCATTAAACCGAACCCTACCACCCGCTCACCCAACAAACCAGCCAGCTAGCCGGCGAACCTATCTACCAAACAATTAACCAACCTACCAAACAACTTTCTAGACAACCAGCCAACCAACCCTGCCAGGCCGTCAACAAACCAAAGCCTACCACCCGCTCACCCACCAAGCCTGCCAGCCGGCCAGCCAACCTATCAAGCAATCAACTAACTAACTAGACAGCCAGCCAACCAACCCTGCCAGGCAGCCAACAAACGAAACCCTACCACCCGCTCACCCACCAAGCCAGCCAGTTAGCCAGCCAACCTACACACCAAACAATTAACCAACCAATTAACTAGACAGCCAGCCAACCAACCCTGCCATCCCGCCAACAAACAAAACCCTACCACCCGCTCACCCACCAAGCCTGCCAGCCAGCCAGGCAACCTATCAACCAACCAATTAACCAACCAGCCAACCAACTAACTAGACAGCGAGCCAACCAACCCTGCCAGGCAGCCAACAAACCAAACCGTACCATCCGCTCACCCACCAAGCCAACCAGCCAGTCAGACAACCATCCCTGCCAGGCAGCCAACAAACCAAACCCTACCACCCGCTCACCCCCAAAGCCAGCCATTTAGCCAGCCAACCTATACACCAAACAATTAACCAACCAACTAACTAGACAGCCAGCCAACTAACCCTGCCAGGCAGCCAACAAACTAAACCCTACCACCCGCTCACCCACCAAGCCAGCCAGCCAGCCAGCCAGCCAACCTATTAACCAACCAACTAACCAACCAGCAAACCAACTAACTAGACAACCAGCCAACCAACCCTGCCAGGCAGCCAACAAACCGAACCCTACCACCCGCTCACACTACAAGCCATCCAGCCAGCCAGCCAATATATCAACCAACCAACTAACCAACCAACTAAATAGAGAGCCAGCCAACCCACCCTGCCAGGCTGCAAACAAACCAAACCCTACCGACCGCTCACCCATCAAGTCGGCCAGCCAGCCAGTCAAACTATCCCCAAACAATTAACCAACCAACTAACTAGACAATCAGCCACAATAAACAAACCCTACCACCCACTCACCCACCAAGCCTGCCAGCCAGGCAGCCAACCTATCAACCAACCAACTAACCAAACAGCCAACCAACTAACTAGACAGCCAGCCAACCAACCCTGCCAGGCAGCCAACAAACCAAACCCTACCACCCGCTCACCCACCAAGCCATCCAGCCAGCCAGCCAACCTATCAACCAACCAGCTAACCAACTAACTAACTAGACAGCCAGCCAACCAATCCTGCCAGGCAGCCAACAAACCAAACCCTTCCATCCGCTCACCCACCAAGCCAGCCAGCCAGCCAGCCAGCCAACCTATCAACCAAACAACTAACCAACCAGCGAAAAAAAGACAGCCAGCAAACCTACCCTGCCAGGCAGCCAACAAACCAAACCCTACCATCCGCTCACCCACCAAGCCAGCCAGTCAGCCAGCCAACCTATCCCCAAACAATTAAAAAACCAACTAACTAGACAGCCAGCCAACCAACCCTGCCAGGCAGCCAACAAACCAAACCCTACCACCCGCTCACCCACCAAGCCAGAAACAGCCAGCAAGTCAACCTATCGACCAACCAATTAAACAACCAACCAACCAACTAACTAGACAGCCATCCAGCCAACCTATCGACTAACCAATTAACCAACCAACCAACCAACTAACTAGAACACCAGCCAAACAACCCTGCCAGGCAGTCAACAAAGCAAAACCTACCACCCACTCACCCACCAAGCCAGAAACAGCCAGCCAGCCAGCCTATCGACCAACCAATTAACCAACCGACCAACCAACTAACTAGACAGCCAGCCAACCAACCCTGCCAGGCAGCCAACAAACCAAACCCTACCACCCGCTCACCCACCAAGCCAGAAACTGCCAGCCAGCCAGCCAACCTATCGACAACCAATTATCCAACCAAACCTGACAGGCAGCCAACAAACCAAACCCTACCACCCGCTCACCCACCAAGCCAGCCAGCCAGCCAACCTATCCCCAAACAATTAACCAACCAACTAACTGTACAGTCAGCCAACCAACCCTGCCAGGCAGCCAACAAACCATACCCTACCACCCGCTCACCCACCAAGCCAGAAACAGCCAGAAAGCCAACCTATCGACCAACCAATTAACCAACCAACCAACTAACTAACTAGACTGCCAGCCAACCAACCCTAACAGGCAGCCAACAAACCAAACCCTACCACCCGCTCACCCACCAAGCCAGAAACATCCAGCCAGCCAACCTATCGACCAAACAATTAACCAACCAAACAACCAACTAACTAGAACGCCAGCCAAACAATCCTGATAGGCAGCCAACAAAACAAACCCTACCACCCGCTCACCCACCAAGCCAGAATCAGCCAGCCAGCCAACCTATCGACCAACCAATTAACCAACCAACCAACCAACTAACTAGAACGCCAGCCAACCAACCCTGCCAGGCAGCCAACAAACCATACCCTACCACCCGCTCACCCACCAAGCCAGAAACAGCCAGCCAGCCAACCTATCGACCAACCAATTAACCAACCAACCAACTAACTAACTAGACAGCCAACCAACCAACCCTAACAGGCAGCCAACAAACTAAACCCTACCACCCGCTTACCCACCAAGCCAGAAACATCCAGCCAGCCAACCTATCGACCAAACAATTAACCAACCAAACAACCAACTAACTAGAACGCCAGCAAACAATCCTGATAGGCAGCCAACAAAACAAACCCTACCACCCGCTCACCCACCAAGCCAGAAACTGCCAGCCAGCCAGCCAACCTATCGACCAACCAATTATCCAACCAACCAACCAACTAACTAGAACGCCAGAGAACCAACCCTGTCAGGCATCCAACAAACCAAACCCTACCACCCGCTCACCCACCAAGCCAGGAACAGCCAGCCAGTCAACCTATCGACCAACAAATTAGCCAACCAACCAACCAACTAACTAGAACGCCAGACAACCAACCCTGCCAGGCAGCCAACAAACCAAACCCTGCCACCCGCTCACCCACTAAACCAGAAACAGCCAGCCAGCCATCCAACCTATCGACCAACCAATTAACCAACCAACCAACTAACTAGAACGCCAGAAAACAAACCCTGCCAGGCATCCAACAAACCAAACCCTACCACCCGCTCACCCACCAAGCCAGAAACAGCCAGCCAGTCAACCTATCGACCAACCAATTAACCAACCAACCAACCAACTAACTAGAACGCCAGCCAAACAACCCTGCCAGGCAGCCAACAGAACAAAACCTACCACCCACTCACACACCAAGCCAGAAACAGCCAGCCAGCCAACCTATCGACCAACCAATTAACCAACCAACCAACCAACTAACTAGAACGCCAGCCAACCAACCCTGCCAGGCAGCCAACAGAACAAAACCTACCACCCACTCACACACGAAGCCACAAACAGCCAGCCAGCCAAACTATCGACCAACCAACTAACTAGAACGCCAGCAAACCAACCCTGCCAGGCAGCCAACAAACCAAACCCTACCACCCGCTCACACACCAAGCCAGAAACTGCCAGCCAGCCAGCCAACCTATCGACCAACCAATTATCCATCCAACCAACCAACTAACTAGAACGCCAGCCAACCAACCCTGCCAGGCAGCCAACAAAACAAACCCTACCACCCGCTCACCCACCAAGCCAGCCAGCCAGCCAACCAATCCCCAAACAATTAACCAACCAACTAACTAGACAGCCAGCAAACCATCCCTGCCAGGCAGCCAACAAACCAAACCCTACCACCCGCTCACCCACCAAGCCAGAAACAGCCAGCCAGACAACCTATCGACCAACCAATTAACCAACCAACCAACCAACTAACTAGAAAACCAGCCAACCAACCATGCCAGGCAGCCAACAAAACAAACCCTACCACCCGCTCACCCAACAAGCCAGAAACAGCCAACCAGCCAACCTATCGACCAACCAATTAACCAACCAACCAACCAACTAACTAGAACGCCAGCCAACCAACCCTGCCAGGCAGCCAACAAACCAAACCCTACCACCCGCTCACCCACCAAACCAGAAACAGCCAGCCAGCCATCCAACCTATCGACCAACCAATTAACCAACCAACCAACCATCTAACTAGAACGCCAGCCAACCAACCCTGTCAGGCAGCCAACAAACCAAACCCTACCACCCGCTCACCCACCAAGCCAGAATCAGCCAGCCAGCCAACCTATCGACCAACCAATTAACCAACCAACCAACCAACTAACTAGAACGCCAGCCAAATAACCCTGCCAGGCAGCCAACAGAACAAAACCTACCACCCACTCACCCACCAAGCCAGAAACAGCCAGTCAGCCAAACTATCGACCAACCAACTAATTAGAACGCCAGCCAACCAACCCTGCCAGGCAGCCAACAAACCAAACCCTACCACCCGCTCACCCACCAAGCCAGAATCAGCCAGCCAGCCAACCTATCGACCAACCAATTAACCAACCAACCAACCAACTAACTAGAACGCCAGCCAACCAACCCTGCCAGGCAGCCAACAAACCATACCCTACCACCCGCTCACCCACCAAGCCAGAAACAGCCAGCCAGCCAACCTATCGACCAACCAATTAACCAACCAACCAACCAACTAACTAGAACGCCAGACAACCAACCCTGATAGGCAGCCAACAAAACAAACCCTACCACCCGCTCACCCACCAAGCCAGAAACTGCCAGCCAGCCAGCCAACCTATCGACCAACCAATTATCCAACCAACCAACCAACTAACTAGAACGCCAGACAACCAACCCTGCCAGGCAGCCAACAAACCAAACCCTACCACCCGCTCACCTACCAAGCCAGGAACAGCCAGCCAGTCAACCTATCGACCAACCAATTAGCCAACCAACCAACCAACTAACTAGAACGCCAGACAACCAACCCTGCCAGGCAGCCAACAAACCAAACCCTGCCACCCGCTCACCCACTAAACCAGAAACAGCCAGCCAGCCATCCAACCTATCGACTAACCAATTAACCAACCAACCAACTAACTAGAACGCCAGAAAACAAACCCTGCCAGGCATCCAACAAACCAAACCCTACCACCCGCTCACCCACCAAGCCAGAAACAGCCAGCCAGTCAACCTATCGACCAACCAATTAACCAACCAACCAACCAACTAACTAGAACGCCAGCCAAACAACCCTGCCAGGCAGCCAACAGAACAAAACCTACCACCCACTCACACACCAAGCCAGAAACAGCCAGCCAGCCAACCTATCGACCAACCAATTAACCAACCAACCAACCAACTAACTAGAACGCCAGCCAACCAACCCTGCCATTCAGCCAACAGAACAAAACCTACCACCCACTCACACACCAAGCCAGAAACAGCCAGCCAGCCAAACTATCGACCAACCAACTAACTAGAACGCCAGCAAACCAACCCTGCCAGGCAGCCAACAAACCAAACCCTACCACCCGCTCACACACCAAGCCAGAAACTGCCAGCCAGCCAGCCAACCTATCGACCAACCAATTATCCATCCAACCAACCAACTAACTAGAACGCCAGCCAACCAACCCTGCCAGGCAGCCAACAAAACAAACCCTACCACCCGCTCACCCACCAAGCCAGCCAGCCAGCCAACCAATCCCCAAACAATTAACCAACCAACTAACTAGACAGCCAGCAAACCATCCCTGCCAGGCAGCCAACAAACCAAACCCTACCACCCGCTCACCCACCAAGCCAGAAACAGCCAGCCAGACAACCTATCGACCAACCAATTAACCAACCAACCAACCAACTAACTAGAAAACCAGCCAACCAACCATGCCAGGCAGCCAACAAAACAAACCCTACCACCCGCTCACCCAACAAGCCAGAAACAGCCAACCAGCCAACCAATTAACCAACCAACCAACCAACTAACTAGAACGCCAGCCAACCAACCCTGCCAGGCAGCCAACAAACCAAACCCTACCACCCGCTCACCCACCAAACCAGAAACAGCCAGCCAGCCATCCAACCTATCGACCAACCAATTAACCAACCAACCAACCAACTAACTAGAACGCCAGCCAACCAACCCTGTCAGGCAGCCAACAAACCAAACCCTACCACCCGCTCACCCACCAAGCCAGAATCAGCCAGCCAGCCAACCTATCGACCAACCAATTAACCAACCAACCAACCAACTAACTAGAACGCCAGCCAAATAACCCTGCCAGGCAGCCAACAGAACAAAACCTACCACCCACTCACCCACCAAGCCAGAAACAGCCAGTCAGCCAAACTATCGACCAACCAACTAATTAGAACGCCAGCCAACCAACCCTGCCAGGCAGCCAACAAACCAAACCCTACCACCCGCTCACCCACCAAGCCAGAAACAGCCAGCAAGCCAACCTATCGACCAACCAATTAAACAACCAACCAACCAACTAACGAGACAGCCATCCAGCCAACCTATCGACTAACCAATTAACCAACCAACCAACCAACTAACTAGAACACCAGCCAAACAACCCTGCCAGGCAGTCAACAAAGCAAAACCTACCACCCACTCACCCACCAAGCCAGAAACAGCCAGCCAGCCAGCCTATCGACCAACCAATTAACCAACCGACCAACCAACTAACTAGACAGCCAGCCAACCAACCCTGCCAGGCAGCCAACAAACCAAACCCTACCACCCGCTCACCCACCAAGCCAGAAACTGCCAGCCAGCCAGCCAACCTATCGACAACCAATTATCCAACCAAACCTGACAGGCAGCCAACAAACCAAACCCTACCACCCGCTCACCCACCAAGCCAGCCAGCCAGCCAACCTATCCCCAAACAATTAACCAACCAACTAACTGTACAGTCAGCCAACCAACCCTGCCAGGCAGCCAACAAACCATACCCTACCACCCGCTCACCCACCAAGCCAGAAACAGCCAGAAAGCCAACCTATCGACCAACCAATTAACCAACCAACCAACTAACTAACTAGACTGCCAGCCAACCAACCCTAACAGGCAGCCAACAAACCAAACCCTACCACCCGCTCACCCACCAAGCCAGAAACATCCAGCCAGCCAACCTATCGACCAAACAATTAACCAACCAAACAACCAACTAACTAGAACGCCAGCCAAACAATCCTGATAGGCAGCCAACAAAACAAACCCTACCACCCGCTCACCCACCAAGCCAGAATCAGCCAGCCAGCCAACCTATCGACCAACCAATTAACCAACCAACCAACCAACTAACTAGAACGCCAGCCAACCAACCCTGCCAGGCAGCCAACAAACCATACCCTACCACCCGCTCACCCACCAAGCCAGAAACAGCCAGCCAGCCAACCTATCGACCAACCAATTAACCAACCAACCAACTAACTAACTAGACAGCCAACCAACCAACCCTAACAGGCAGCCAACAAACTAAACCCTACCACCCGCTTACCCACCAAGCCAGAAACATCCAGCCAGCCAACCTATCGACCAAACAATTAACCAACCAAACAACCAACTAACTAGAACGCCAGCAAACAATCCTGATAGGCAGCCAACAAAACAAACCCTACCACCCGCTCACCCACCAAGCCAGAAACTGCCAGCCAGCCAGCCAACCTATCGACCAACCAATTATCCAACCAACCAACCAACTAACTAGAACGCCAGACAACCAACCCTGTCAGGCAGCCAACAAACCAAACCCTACCACCCGCTCACCCACCAAGCCAGGAACAGCCAGCCAGTCAACCTATCGACCAACCAATTAGCCAACCAACCAACCAACTAACTAGAACGCCAGACAACCAACCCTGCCAGGCAGCCAACAAACCAAACCCTGCCACCCGCTCACCCACTAAACCAGAAACAGCCAGCCAGCCATCCAACCTATCGACCAACCAATTAACCAACCAACCAACTAACTAGAACGCCAGAAAACAAACCCTGCCAGGCATCCAACAAACCAAACCCTACCACCCGCTCACCCACCAAGCCAGAAACAGCCAGCCAGTCAACCTATCGACCAACCAATTAACCAACCAACCAACCAACTAACTAGAACGCCAGCCAAACAACCCTGCCAGGCAGCCAACAGAACAAAACCTACCACCCACTCACACACCAAGCCAGAAACAGCCAGCCAGCCAACCTATCGACCAACCAATTAACCAACCAACCAACCAACTAACTAGAACGCCAGCCAACCAACCCTGCCAGGCAGCCAACAGAACAAAACCTACCACCCACTCACACACGAAGCCACAAACAGCCAGCCAGCCAAACTATCGACCAACCAACTAACTAGAACTCCAGCAAACCAACCCTGCCAGGCAGCCAACAAACCAAACCCTACCACCCGCTCACACACCAAGCCAGAAACTGCCAGCCAGCCAGCCAACCTATCGACCAACCAATTATCCATCCAACCAACCAACTAACTAGAACGCCAGCCAACCAACCCTGCCAGGCAGCCAACAAAACAAACCCTACCACCCGCTCACCCACCAAGCCAGCCAGCCAGCCAACCAATCCCCAAACAATTAACCAACCAACTAACTAGACAGCCAGCAAACCATCCCTGCCAGGCAGCCAACAAACCAAACCCTACCACCCGCTCACCCACCAAGCCAGAAACAGCCAGCCAGACAACCTATCGACCAACCAATTAACCAACCAACCAACCAACTAACTAGAAAACCAGCCAACCAACCATGCCAGGCAGCCAACAAAACAAACCCTACCACCCGCTCACCCAACAAGCCAGAAACAGCCAACCAGCCAACCTATCGACCAACCAATTAACCAACCAACCAACCAACTAACTAGAACGCCAGCCAACCAACCCTGCCAGGCAGCCAACAAACCAAACCCTACCACCCGCTCACCCACCAAACCAGAAACAGCCAGCCAGCCATCCAACCTATCGACCAACCAATTAACCAACCAACCAACCATCTAACTAGAACGCCAGCCAACCAACCCTGTCAGGCAGCCAACAAACCAAACCCTACCACCCGCTCACCCACCAAGCCAGAATCAGCCAGCCAGCCAACCTATCGACCAACCAATTAACCAACCAACCAACCAACTAACTAGAACGCCAGCCAAATAACCCTGCCAGGCAGCCAACAGAACAAAACCTACCACCCACTCACCCACCAAGCCAGAAACAGCCAGTCAGCCAAACTATCGACCAACCAACTAATTAGAACGCCAGCCAACCAACCCTGCCAGGCAGCCAACAAACCAATTCCTACCACCCGCTCACCCACCAAGCCAGAATCAGCCAGCCAGCCAACCTATCGACCAACCAATTAACCAACCAACCAACCAACTAACTAGAACGCCAGCCAACCAACCCTGCCAGGCAGCCAACAAACCATACCCTACCACCCGCTCACCCACCAAGCCAGAAACAGCCAGCCAGCCAACCTATCGACCAACCAATTAACCAACCAACCAACCAACTAACTAGAACGCCAGACAACCAACCCTGATAGGCAGCCAACAAAACAAACCCTACCACCCGCTCACCCACCAAGCCAGAAACTGCCAGCCAGCCAGCCAACCTATCGACCAACCAATTATCCAACCAACCAACCAACTAACTAGAACGCCAGACAACCAACCCTGCCAGGCAGCCAACAAACCAAACCCTACCACCCGCTCACCCACCAAGCCAGGAACAGCCAGCCAGTCAACCTATCGACCAACCAATTAGCCAACCAACCAACCAACTAACTAGAACGCCAGACAACCAACCCTGCCAGGCAGCCAACAAACCAAACCCTGCCACCCGCTCACCCACTAAACCAGAAACAGCCAGCCAGCCATCCAACCTATCGACCAACCAATTAACCAACCAACCAACTAACTAGAACGCCAGAAAACAATCCCTGCCAGGCATCCAACAAACCAAACCCTACCACCCGCTCACCCACCAAGCCAGAAACAGCCAGCCAGTCAACCTATCGACCAACCAATTAACCAACCAACCAACCAACTAACTAGAACGCCAGCCAAACAACCCTGCCAGGCAGCCAACAGAACAAAACCTACCACCCACTCACACACCAAGCCAGAAACAGCCAGCCAGCCAACCTATCGACCAACCAATTAACCAACCAACCAACCAACTAACTAGAACGCCAGCCAACCAACCCTGCCATTCAGCCAACAGAACAAAACCTACCACCCACTCAGACACCAAGCCAGAAACAGCCAGCCAGCCAAACTATCGACCAACCAACTAACTAGAACGCCAGCAAACCAACCCTGCCAGGCAGCCAACAAACCAAACCCTACCACCCGCTCACACACCAAGCCAGAAACTGCCAGCCAGCCAGCCAACCTATCGACCAACCAATTATCCATCCAACCAACCAACTAACTAGAACGCCAGCCAACCAACCCTGCCAGGCAGCCAACAAAACAAACCCTACCACCCGCTCACCCACCAAGCCAGCCAGCCAGCCAACCAATCCCCAAACAATTAACCAACCAACTAACTAGACAGCCAGCAAACCATCCCTGCCAGGCAGCCAACAAACCAAACCCTACCACCCGCTCACCCACCAAGCCAGAAACAGCCAGCCAGACAACCTATCGACCAACCAATTAACCAACCAACCAACCAACTAACTAGAAAACCAGCCAACCAACCATGCCAGGCAGCCAACAAAACAAACCCTACCACCCGCTCACCCAACAAGCCAGAAACAGCCAACCAGCCAACCAATTAACCAACCAACCAACCAACTAACTAGAACGCCAGCCAACCAACCCTGCCAGGCAGCCAACAAACCAAACCCTACCACCCGCTCACCCACCAAACCAGAAACAGCCAGCCAGCCATCCAACCTATCGACCAACCAATTAACCAACCAACCAACCAACTAACTAGAACGCCAGCCAACCAACCCTGTCAGGCAGCCAACAAACCAAACCCTACCACCCGCTCACTCACCAAGCCAGAATCAGCCAGCCAGCCAACCTATCGACCAACCAATTAACCAACCAACCAACCAACTAACGAGAACGCCAGCCAAATAACCCTGCCAGGCAGCCAACAGAACAAAACCTACCACCCACTCACCCACCAAGCCAGAAACAGCCAGTCAGCCAAACTATCGACCAACCAACTAATTAGAACGCCAGCCAACCAACCCTGCCAGGCAGCCAACAAACCAAACCCTACCACCCGCTCACCCACCAAGCCAGAAACTGCCAGCCAGCCAGGCAACCTATCGACCAAACAATTATCCAACCAACCAACCAACTAACTAGAACGCCAGCCAACCAACCCTGCCAGGCAGCCAACAAACCATACCCTACCACCCGCTCACCCACCAAGCCAGAAACAGCCAGCCAGCCAACCTATCGACCAATCAATTAACCAACCAACCAACCAACTAACTAGACAGCCAGCCAACCAACCCTACCAGGCAGCCAACAAACCAAACCCTACCACCCGCTCACCCACCAAGCCAGAAACAGCCAGCCAGCCAACCTATCGACCAAACAATTAACCAACCAAACAACCAACTAACTAGAACGCCAGCCAAACAACCCTGCCAGGCAGCCAACAAAACAAACCCTACCACCCGCTCACCCACCAAGCCAGAAACTAACAGCCAGCCAGCCAACCTATCGACCAACCAATTATCCAACCAACCAACCAACTAACTAGAACGCCAGCCAACCAACCCTGCCAGACAGCCAACAAACCAAACCGTACCACCCGCTCACCCACCAAGCCAGAAACAGCCAGCCAGCCAACCTATCGACCAACCAATTAACCAACCAACCAACCAACTAACTAGAACGCCAGCCAACCAACCCTGCCAGGCAGCCAACAAACCAAACCCTACCACCCGCTCACCCACCAAGCCAGGAACAGCCAGCCAGTCAACCTACCGACCAACCAATTAGCCAACCAACCAACCAACTAACTAGAACGCCAGCCAACCAACCCTGCCAGGCAGCCAACAAACCAAACCCTACCACCCGCTCACCCACCAAACCAGAAACAGCCAGCCAGCCATCCAACCTATCGACCAACCAATTAACCAACCAACCAACCAACTAACTAGAACGCCAGCCAAACAACCCTGCCAGGCAGCCAACAGAACAAAACCTACCACCCACTCACACACCAAGCCAGAAACAGCCAGCCAGCCAACCTATCGACCAACCAATTAACCAACCAACCAACCAACTAACTAGAACGCCAGCCAACCAACCCTGCCAGGCAGCCAACAAACCAAACCCTACCACCCGCTCACCCACCAAGCCAGAAACAGCCAGCCAGCCAACCTATCGACCAACCAATTAACCAACCAACCAACCAACTAACTAGACAGCCAGCCAGCCAACCTATCGACTAACCAATTAACCAACCAACCAACCAACTAACTAGAACGCCAGCCAAACAACCCTGCCAGGCAGTCAACAAAGCAAAACCTACCACCCACTCACCCACCAAGCCAGAAACAGCCAGTCAGCCAGCCTATCGACCAACCAATTAACCAACCGACCAACCAACTAACTAGACAGCCAGCCAACCAACCCTGCCAGGCAGCCAACAAACCAAACCCTACCACCCGCTCACCCACCAAGCCAGAAACTGCCAGCCAGCCAGCCAACCTATCGACAACCAATTATCCAACCAACCAACCAACTAACTAGAACGCTAGCCAACAAACCCTGCCAAGCAGCCAACAAACCAAACCCTACCACCCGCTCACCCACCAAGCCAGCCAGCCAGCCAACCAATCCCCAAACAATTAACCAACCAACTAACTAGACAGCCAGCAAACCATCCCTGCCAGGCAGCCAACAAACCAAACCCTACCACCCGCTCACCCACCAAGCCAGAAACAGCCAGCCAGACAACCTATCGACCAACCAATTAACCAACCAACCAACCAACTAACTAGAAAACCAGCCAACCAACCATGCCAGGCAGCCAACAAAACAAACCCTACCACCCGCTCACCCAACAAGCCAGAAACAGCCAACCAGCCAACCTATCGACCAACCAATTAACCAACCAACCAACCAACTAACTAGAACGCCAGCCAACCAACCCTGCCAGGCAGCCAACAAACCAAACCCTACCACCCGCTCACCCACCAAACCAGAAACAGCCAGCCAGCCATCCAACCTATCGACCAACCAATTAACCAACCAACCAACCAACTAACTAGAACGCCAGCCAACCAACCCTGTCAGGCAGCCAACAAACCAAACCCTACCACCCGCTCACCCACCAAGCCAGAATCAGCCAGCCAGCCAACCTATCGACCAACCAATTAACCAACCAACCAACCAACTAACTAGAACGCCAGCCAAATAACCCTGCCAGGCAGCCAACAGAACAAAACCTACCACCCACTCACCCACCAAGCCAGAAACAGCCAGTCAGCCAAACTATCGACCAACCAACTAATTAGAACGCCAGCCAACCAACCCTGCCAGGCAGCCAACAAACCAAACCCTACCACCCGCTCACCCACCAAGCCAGAAACTGCCAGCCAGCCAGGCAACCTATCGACCAAACAATTATCCAACCAACCAACCAACCAACCAACTAACTAGAACGCCAGCCAACCAACCCTGCCAGGCAGCCAACAAACCATACCCTACCACCCGCTCACCCACCAAGCCAGAAACAGCCAGCCAGCCAACCTATCGACCAATCAATTAACCAACCAACCAACCAACTAACTAGACAGCCAGCCAACCAACCCTACCAGGCAGCCAACAAACCAAACCCTACCACCCGCTCACCCACCAAGCCAGAAACAGCCAGCCAGCCAACCTATCGACCAAACAATTAACCAACCAAACAACCAACTAACTAGAACGCCAGCCAAACAACCCTGCCAGGCAGCCAACAAAACAAACCCTACCACCCGCTCACCCACCAAGCCAGAAACTAACAGCCAGCCAGCCAACCTATCGACCAACCAATTATCCAACCAACCAACCAACTAACTAGAACGCCAGCCAACCAACCCTGCCAGACAGCCAACAAACCAAACCGTACCACCCGCTCACCCACCAAACCAGAAACAGCCAACCAGCCATCCAACCTATCGACCAACCAATTAACCAACCAACCAACCAACTAACTAGAACGCCAGAAAACCAACCCTGCCAGGCAGCCAACAAACCAAATCCTACCACCCGCTCACCCACCAATCCAGCCAGCCAACCTACCAACCAACAAACTAACCAACCAACCAACCAACTAACTAGACAACCAGCCAACCAACCCTGCCAGGCAGCCAACAAACCAAACCCTACCACCCGCTCACCCACCAAGCCAGAAACAGCCAGCCAGCCAACCTATCGACCAACCAATTAACCAACCAACCAACCAACTAACTAGACAGCCAGCCAGCCAACCTATCGACTAACCAATTAACCAACCAACCAACCAACTAACTAGAACGCCAGCCAAACAACCCTGCCAGGCAGTCAACAAAGCAAAACCTACCACCCACTCACCCACCAAGCCAGAAACAGCCAGTCAGCCAGCCTATCGACCAACCAATTAACCAACCGACCAACCAACTAACTAGACAGCCAGCCAACCAACCCTGCCAAGCAGCCAACAAACCAAACCCTACCACCCGCTCACCCACCAAGCCAGCCAGCCAGCCAACCTATCCCCAAACAATTAACCAACCAACTAACTGTACAGTCAGCCAACCAACCCTGCCAGGCAGCCAAAAACCAAACCCTACCACCCGCTCACCCACCAAGCCAGAATCAGCCAGCCAGCCAACCTATCGACCAACCAATTAACCAACCAACCAACCAACTAAATAGAACGCCAGCCAACCAACCCTGCCAGGCAGCCAACAAACCATACCCTACCACCCGCTCACCTACCAAGCCAGAAACAGCCAGCCAGCAAACCTATCGACCAACCAATTAACCAACCAACCAACTAACTAACTAGACAGCCAGCCAACCATCCCTACCAGGCAGCCAACAAACCAAACCCTACCACCCGCTCACCCAGCAAGCCAGAAACATCCAGCCAGCCAACCTATCGACCAAACAATTAACCAACCAAACAACCAACTAACTAGAACGCCAGCCAAACAACCCTGATAGGCAGCCAACAAAACAAACCCTACCACCCGCTCACCCACCAAGCCAGAAACTGCCAGCCAGCCAGCCAAGCTATCGACCAACCAATTATCCAACCAAACAACCAACTAACTAGAACGCCAGCCAACCAACCCTGCCAGGCAGCCAACAAACCAAACCCTACCACCCGCTCACCCACTAAGCCAGGAACAGCCAGCCAGTCAACCTATCGACCAACCAATTAGCCAACCAACCAACCAACTAACTAGAACGCCAGCCAACCAACCCTGCCAGGCAGCCAACAAACCAAACCCTGCCACCCGCTCACCCACCAAACCAGAAACAGCCAGCCAGCCATCCAACCTATCGACCAACCCATTAACCAACCAACCAACTAACTAGAACGCCTGAAAACCAACCCTGCCAGGCAGCCAACAAACCAAACCCTACCACCCGCTCACCCACCAAGCCAGCCAGCCAGCCAACCTATCCCCAAACAATTAACCAACCAACTAACTGTACAGCCAGCCAACCAACCCTGCCAGGCAGCCAAAAAACCAAACCCTACCACCCGTTCACCCACCAAGCCAGAAACAGCCAGCCAGCCAACCTATCGACCAACCAATTAACCAACCAACCAACCAACTAACTAGAACGCCAGCCAAACAACCCTGCCAGGCAGCCAACAGAACAAAACCTACCACCCACTCACACACCAAGCCAGAAACAGCCAGCCAGCCAGCCAACCTATCGACCAACCAATTATCCAACCAACCAACCAACTAACTAGAACGCCAGCCAACCAACCCTGCCAGGCAGCCAACAAACCAAACCCTACCACCCGCTCACCCACCAAGCCAGGAACAGCCAGCCAGTCAACCTATCGACCAACCAATTAGCCAACCAAATAACCAACTAACTAGAACGCCAGCCAACCAACCCTGCCAGGCAGCCAACAAACCAAACCCTGCCACCCGCTCACCCACCAAACCAGAAACAGCCAGCCAGCCATCCAACCTATCGACCAACCCATTAACCAACCAACCAACTAACTAGAACGCCTGAAAACCAACCCTGCCAGGCAGCCAACAAACCAAACCCTACCACCCGCTCACCCACCAAGCCAGCCAGCCAGCCAACATATCCCCAAACAATTAACCAACCAACTAACTGTACAGCCAGCCAACCAACCCTGCCAGGCAGCCAAAAAACCAAACCCTACCACCCGTTCACCCACCAAGACAGAAACAGCCAGCCAGCCAACCTATCGACCAACCAATTAACCAACCAACCAACCAACTAACTAGAACGCCAGCCAAACAACCCTGCCAGGCAGCCAACAGAACAAAACCTACCACCCACTCACACACCAAGCCAGAAACAGCCAGCCAGCCAAACTATCGACCAACCAACTAACTAGAACGCCAGCCAACCAACCCTGCCAGGCAGCCAACAAACCAAACCCTACCACCCGCTCACCCAACAAGCCAGCCAGCCAGCCAACCAATCCCCAAACAATTAACCAACAAACTAACTAGACAGCCAGCAAACCATCCCTGCCAGGCAGCCAACAAACCAAACCCTACCACCCGCTCACCCACCAAGCCAGAAACAGCCAGCCAGACAACCTATCGACCAACCAATTAACCAACCAACCAACCAACTAACTAGAAAACCAGCCAACCAACCATGCCAGGCAGCCAACAAAACAAACCCTACCACCCGCTCACCCACCAAGCCAGAAACAGCCAGCCAGCCACCCTATCGACCAACCAGTTAACCAACCAACCAACCAACTAACTAGAACGCCAGCCAACCAACCCTGCCAGGCAGCCAACAAACCAAACCCTACCACCCGCTCACCCACCAAACCAGAAACAGCCAGCCAGCCATCCAACCTATCGACCAACCAATTAACCAACCAACCAACCAACTAACTAGAACGCCAGCGAACCAACCCTGTCAGGCAGCCAACAAACCAAACCCTACCACCCGCTCACCCACCAAGCCAGAATCAGCCAGCCAGCCAACCTATCGACCAACCAATTAACCAACCAACCAACCAACTAACTAGAACGCCAGCCAAACAACCCTGCCAGTCAGCCAACAGAACAAAACCTACCACCCACTCACCCACCAAGCCAGAAACAGCCAGCCAGCCAAACTATCGACCAACCAACTAACTAGAACGCCAGCCAACCACCCTGCCAGGCAGCCAACAAACCAAACCCTACCACCCGCTCACCCACCAAGCCAGAAACTGCCAGCCAGCCAGCCAACCTATCGACCAACCAATTAACCAACCAACTAACTAGACAGCCAGCCAACCAACCCTGCCAGGCAGCCAACAAACCAAACCCTACCACCCGCTCACCCACCAAGCCAGAAACATCCAGCCAGCCAGCCAACCTATCGACCAACCAATTATCCAACCAACCAACCAACTAACTAGAACGCCAGCCAAACAACTCTGTCAGGCAGCCAACAAACCAAACCCTACCACCCGCTCACTCACCAAGCCAGCCAGCCAGCCAGCCAACCAATCCCCAAACAATTAAACAACCAACTAACTAGACAGCCAGCAAACCATCCCTGCCAGGCAGCCAACAAACCAAAACCTACCACCCGCTCACCCACCAAGCCAGAAACAGCCAGCCAGCCAATGTATCGACCAACCAATTAACCAACCAACCAACCAACTAACTAGACAGCCAGCCAACCAACACTGCCAGGCAGCCAACAAAACAAACCCTACCACCCGCTTACCCACCAAGCCAGAAACAGCCAGCCAGCCAGCCAACCTATCGACAAACCAATTAACCAACCAACCAACTAACTAGACAGCCAGCCAACCAACCCTGCCAGGCAGCCAACAAACCAATCCCTACCACCCGCTCACCCACCAATCCAGAAACAGCCAGCCAGCCAACCTATCGACCAACCAATTAACCAACCAACCAACTAACTAGACAGCCAGTGAACCAACCCTGCCAGGCAGCCAACAAAACAAAGACTACCACCCGCTCACCCACCAAGCCAGAAACAGCCAGACGGCCAACCTATCGACCAACCAATTAACCAACCAACCAACCAAATAACTAGACAGCCAGCCAACCAACCCTGACGGGCAGCCAACAAAAAGAACCCTACCACCCGCTCACCCACCAAGCCAGAAACAGCCAGCCAGCCAACCTATCGCCCAACCAATTACCCAACCAACCAACCAAATAACTAGACAACCAGCCAACCAACCTTGCCAGGCAGCCAACAAACCAAACCCTACCACCCGCTCACCCACCAAGCCAGAAACAGCCAGCCAGCCAACCTATCGACCAACCAATTAACAAACCAACTAACCAACTAACTAGAACGCCAGCCAACCAACCCTGCCAGGCAGCCAACAAATCAAACGCTACCACCCGCTCACACACCAAGCCAGAAACAGCCAGCCAGCCAACCTATCGACCAACCAATTAACAAACCAACTAACCAACTAACTAGAACGCCAGCCAACCAACCCTACCAGGCAGCCAACAAACCAAACCCTACCACCCGCTCACCCAGCAAGCCAGAAACATCCAGCCAGCCAACCTATCGACCAAACAATTAACCAACCAAACAACCAACTAACTAGAACGCCAGCCAAACAACCCTGATAGGCAGCCAACAAAACAAACCCTACCACCCGCTCACCCACTAAGCCAGGAACAGCCAGCCAGTCAACCTATCGACCAACCAATTAGCCAACCAACCAACCAACTAACTAGAACGCCAGCCAACCAACCCTGCCAGGCAGCCAACAAACCAAACCCTGCCACCCGCTCACCCACCAAACCAGAAACAGCCAGCCAGCCATCCAACCTATCGACCAACCCATTAACCAACCAACCAACTAACTAGAACGCCTGAAAACCAACCCTGCCAGGCAGCCAACAAACCAAACCCTACCACCCGCTCACCCACCAAGCCAGCCAGCCAGCCAACCTATCCCCAAACAATTAACCAACCAACTAACTGTACAGCCAGCCAACCAACCCTGCCAGGCAGCCAAAAAACCAAACCCTACCACCCGTTCACCCACCAAGCCAGAAACAGCCAGCCAGCCAACCTATCGACCAACCAATTAACCAACCAACCAACCAACTAACTAGAACGCCAGCCAAACAACCCTGCCAGGCAGCCAACAGAACAAAACCTACCACCCACTCACACACCAAGCCAGAAACAGCCAGCCAGCCAAACTATCGACCAACCAACTAACTAGAACGCCAGCCAACCAACCCTGCCAGGCAGCCAACAAACCAAACCCTACCACCCGCTCACCCAACAAGCCAGCCAGCCAGCCAACCAATCCCCAAACAATTAACCAACAAACTAACTAGACAGCCAGCAAACCATCCCTGCCAGGCAGCCAACAAACCAAACCCTACCACCCGCTCACCCACCAAGCCAGAAACAGCCAGCCAGACAACCTATCGACCAACCAATTAACCAACCAACCAACCAACTAACTAGAAAACCAGCCAACCAACCATGCCAGGCAGCCAACAAAACAAACCCTACCACCCGCTCACCCACCAAGCCAGAAACAGCCAGCCAGCCACCCTATCGACCAACCAGTTAACCAACCAACCAACCAACTAACTAGAACGCCAGCCAACCAACCCTGCCAGGCAGCCAACAAACCAAACCCTACCACCCGCTCACCCACCAAACCAGAAACAGCCAGCCAGCCACCCAACCTATCGACCAACCAATTAACCAACCAACCAACCAACTAACTAGAACGCCAGCGAACCAACCCTGTCAGGCAGCCAACAAACCAAACCCTACCACCCGCTCACCCACCAAGCCAGAATCAGCCAGCCAGCCAACCTATCGACCAACCAATTAACCAACCAACCAACCAACTAACTAGAACGCCAGCCAAACAACCCTGCCAGTCAGCCAACAGAACAAAACCTACCACCCACTCACCCACCAAGCCAGAAACAGCCAGCCAGCCAAACTATCGACCAACCAACTAACTAGAACGCCAGCCAACCACCCTGCCAGGCAGCCAACAAACCAAACCCTACCACCCGCTCACCCACCAAGCCAGAAACTGCCAGCCAGCCAGCCAACCTATCGACCAACCAATTAACCAACCAACTAACTAGACAGCCAGCCAACCAACCCTGCCAGGCAGCCAACAAACCAAACCCTACCACCCGCTCCCCCACCAAGCCAGAAACATCCAGCCAGCCAGCCAACCTATCGACCAACCAATTATCCAACCAACCAACCAACTAACTAGAACGCCAGCCAAACAACTCTGTCAGGCAGCCAACAAACCAAACCCTACCACCCGCTCACTCACCAAGCCAGCCAGACAGCCAGCCAACCAATCCCCAAACAATTAAACAACCAACTAACTAGACAGCCAGCAAACCATCCCTGCCAGGCAGCCAACAAACCAAAACCTACCACCCGCTCACCCACCAAGCCAGAAACAGCCAGCCAGCCAATGTATCGACCAACCAATTAACCAACCAACCAACCAACTAACTAGACAGCCAGCCAACCAACACTGCCAGGCAGCCAACAAACCAATCCCTACCACCCGCTCACCCACCAATCCAGAAACAGCCAGCCAGCCAACCTATCGACCAACCAATTAACCAACCAACCAACTAACTAGACAGCCAGTGAACCAACCCTGCCAGGCAGCCAACAAAACAAAGACTACCACCCGCTCACCCACCAAGCCAGAAACAGCCAGACGGCCAACCTATCGACCAACCAATTAACCAACCAACCAACCAAATAACTAGACAGCCAGCCAACCAACCCTGACGGGCAGCCAACAAAACAAACCCTACCACCCGCTCACCCACCAAGCCAGAAACAGCCAGCCAGCCAACCTATCGCCCAACCAATTACCCAACCAACCAACCAAATAACTAGACAACCAGCCAACCAACCTTGCCAGGCAGCCAACAAACCAAACCCTACCACCCGCTCACCCACCAAGCCAGAAACAGCCAGCCAGCCAACCTATCGACCAACCAATTAACAAACCAACTAACCAACTAACTAGAACGCCAGCCAACCAACCCTGCCAGGCAGCCAACAAATCAAACCCTACCACCCGCTCACACACCAAGCCAGAAACAGCCAGCCAGCCAACCTATCGACCAACCAATTAACCAACCAACCGATCAACCAACTAACTAGAACGCCAGCCAACCAACCCTGCCAGGCAGCCAACAAACCAAACCCTACCACCCGCTCACCCACCAAGCCAGCCAGCCAGCCAACCAATCCCCAAACAATTAACCAACAAACTAACTAGACAGCCAGCAAACCATCCCTGCCAGGCAGCCAACAAACCAAACCCTACCACCCGCTCACCCACCAAGCCAGAAACAGCCAGCCAGACAACCTATCGACCAACCAATTAACCAACCAACCAACCAACTAACTAGAAAACCAGCCAACCAACCATGCCAGGCAGCCAACAAAACAAACCCTACCACCCGCTCACCCACCAAGCCAGAAACAGCCAGCCAGCCACCCTATCG
>NW_026558018.1:0-51367 GCF_026930045.1 Uloborus diversus | reverse complement strand
GTTAAGCGGGAGCATCTATCACCTACTAGAATGACCAGCTGACGAGTTTTCCCGCGACTTACTGCCAGCTGAATTTATTTATTAGTTAGAGAAGTATATTAACAATCAGCTTACAAATTTTCATCTGGGAGGAAGTGTCATATGCTAAATTATTTTCGTCATTTCTAAAGATTGAAGTAACACACGCTAGCATAGCATACAATACTGGTATCTAACCTACTGCCTGCGGGTCACATTCGTCGCGTGAATGGATTTCGTCTGGCCAGAGGGAAGCATACAAACTAAATGACTGGCCTTTAATTGATAATACATTTTCTTTTTGCATTTTTTAGAAAAAACTAAGCCCAAAAAATCTCAAAAACCGCACTATTAATCGCTTAAGTAAGAAAATTTCGTGGGTATACGGCGAGGAGCAGGGGTACCACTGATTAGACCAGGGGTTCCCAACCTTTCAGGCTATGCGCCCCCTCTGAACACTGATGTGAATTCACGCCCCCTCCCTCCCCGACTCCGACTCCTGGATTTTGAAATGTCCGACTCCGACTCTGGCTTTTTTATTATTTATTTATTTTTCCAAATCCCTCTTCCTCCTGGGAAGGGGGGAAAACCCCTAAACAGAGACTGAAATATTAATTCCTTTTTATGAAATTTTCGTGTTATATTTTATTGTAAACCTAAGATGTATACAACGTTAGAAATTCAATTTGAAAATCAAGTTATCCAATAGTTGCAATTTCTAAAGTGAGATTACTTAAAGTCCCATTTTAAAAAGAATTGAATAAGATTAATTGGATCCCCTTTAATGTTCAACTAAGAGATGTTGATCAAATCCTGTGCTTTCAATTTTTGAAAGCTGTAACTTGAGGTTTTTTTTTTTTTTTTGCTCAGTCAAAATAACTTTTCTTAACAGGAGGCGGTCCTCCCCCCTTCCGGGTGACACCCTTCTGGTGGGTATCACCTTAACTTAATTTCAGAGTTTATAAAAATTGAAAGACTTTAATTCTGAAAAATTTCCTCAATAATATCCCCCTAAATCTTAAATTTCATCTTAAAAATTTCAACGAAAATGTTGCACTATATTGCGGGGAGAGATCGGGTACATGTACGTCTGGAGCAAATGTTACCCGAAATGCGGCGGTATACAGCTTTGTACGAATAGCTTTTACTATAGCTACATTTCTTGGCGCAATTTTTAATTTCAGTTTTATTGGCAGCTTTAGAATTAACCTCAATAGGTTTTAGGATTAACTGCAATTACTGAGTGTTATAACCAAGAAATCATGTACTGATTTTATTTTGAACTTTTTAGTGATAACCAAGTTTTCTTAGATAAAGTCTTTAGATTTAAAAAAAAAAAAAAAATATTTTATCGGATCTTTTGGATTTAAGCTTTCGGGCCAAGCCAACACTTATTTGAATTTACCAAGCACACTCAGAAGTTTCCCGACTTGCTCAATCGTTTCATACATTCCTTTTACTATTTTATAACTGAGATCAAGGTAAAAAAATATATTATTACCAGCTGACCCAGCCACGCGTAGCTGTGGCGAAGTAGTTGGATTAAAATATTCTTTTACTCGTTATTTTGAAAGAATCTAATTAATATTTTTAATGAAGCTTAAAATAGTATAGCCAATTTTAAAACATATGAGTTTTTATAAAGGGCGTGTAATGCTGAATCAAGTACTTATTGAATTTAGTAAGTATTAACTAAATTTTCTATGGTAAAAGCACTATTCTTACGCTTAGTAAATTTTACAAGTATGACTTCGGCCAAAAATAAAAGCAAAATAACTTGAAAGTGATAGTAAATATCGAAACTGATTGTAAAACATCGGAACGTAGAAATTAAGCATAAAGAAACCTACACTTTTAGAATGTACACTGCATTTTATTCATCTCAAATTTCTCTATAGTTTGTAATCAATAACTTCTTTACAAAATACATTAACTAAATTAAAAACATATAAAAAATTAAACTTTATAAATGAGGTAGATAACACTGACTTCGATCTATTGTTTCTATTATTTGAAGACTGAAAATTATCTAAGCACTAAGTTGTGCACAATATTCTTGCTTAACCTGTCTTCTGCTAACACAAATAGGTATGATAACTTTCCCACTCGTGAGTAGGCAATAGATAGTTGCCCATGAGAGAAACATGTATGTTTCAAATGCAAACCGAAAGTAGACATTGTTTGGTCTTGAGATCTATTTATGGTCTTTTCAAAAGCTAAACAAATCGGAAATTGAAGCCTTCCAAGTGTTTTTGAAAATTATGAAGCAATAAATGGATTACGTGGCAACACAAAAATTTCTCCTTTAAACTTTTCCGTCAAGATTGTTGACTTTTGATGAAGAAACGTGTACCGGTGCATAATGTAGGTGGGTTTAAACTGGAAAAGAATGATTGGTGAACCAATTTTCAACCGGAAATCGTCTAGTGTCATTCCTGGTATATCCAGAGAATTTAAAAATTCAATTTGGATTGTTTACGGCTGTGTTTTCATCGACAACTGTATAGCCTGGTTCAGCACCAACGGTCAGCACACTAATTATGAATTTTTTTTCACATGTCAGTAATGGCTCATTACTCACAATAATTGTAGCTAAGACAGCATTGTTGCACTGTTTTTTCTCATTGCAAATAAATGTTAACTAAGTCGGTGACCAATCGATCAGGTGATAGCACACTATAACGACTAAGCAACAAATTTGAAATTGAAATGCATAAATCTTCAATCAACACTAAGACTTCATTATACATCTCTGGTCTAAAATCTAGGTTTGGACATCGGTGTGCTTGCAAGCATTAAATTTATATAGTTTCCCCACAGAAATGCTGATTGTGTTTTATATTATGTCGTCAAAATTATCTTAAACAGTGTACGAATACTCTATCTTGTTATGTCAAACCTGCATTAAAAAATGTCAACTCCCAATGATTGTGTGCTACCAATAATTACAATTTGCGACCTGCGTCGTGAAATAAATTAAACACTCGACAATTAACGGTGCGCAAATATTCCCGTCTTTCCGGGAATGTTTACCGAAAACAAATGAAAAAATAATATTCACTTTGTTTTAGATGCACAGTTTTGTTTTGGATGGAGTTTTGGTCACTATGTCTTGGCTTTAATTTTTAATTATGCCTGAGATTGATGAATGTTGTGTTCTTTGTTTACGTGGCTTCCATGGTTTTTTTTAATTTCATTTAACACTGTAAAAACAATTAAAAAAACGTCCTGAAAGATAATGGGCAGCTAATACGCTCAATTTCTGCCATCAACTTATCTTGGAAAAAATAGGAACGTTTTTCACTATAAGTCAGCAATAGGGCTGGGCGATATACCGATATATCGTCATATATCGATGTATAACTATTACCACGGTAACGATATTAAGATTTCTATCCGTCCGATATATCGGTTGAAACGGAAATACGGGACATAATTACAGAGAAATTGAAATACTGGCTCAAAAATACATAACTTTCTATAGTTCTGTATGATGGATGAGTGCTTGAAATTTCAAGAAATTAACTGCATTCTTCAATCAGTTATTTTATTTTTGATTATAGTACAAGGGAAATTAACAGGGCCGCCGAATGTCAAGGTGGACTCATTGACAGATTGGTCTCCGGATCCCATCCCCCTAAACAGTTTTCAAGAACGGGGCCCTTCTAAGGATCGCGCTCCTAGTTTCTGACAAGGCTTATATGGCCTCTCGTGGGCCATGAAAAGTGAATGCGTGCAGGTTAAAAAAGCATCTTAAATGCAACAATTAAATATTAACCAATGGAGTTATCAACACGGTTCATACTTCCAATTAAACGTAAACCATTGATATTACGCTGAATAAAAGGTTTGCGAAATATACTGAACAGAAATGTTTGTATTAAAAAAGAAATAAAAAACGAAAAAAACCTAATGAGATTAAATAAAATACACCGCCAGCTCAATCATTTCCATCCGAGCTGTCGTATCTCACTAAAGGGAGCGCAACTCATAGCTGAATGAAAATAGCTTCATTTTCGATAATAAGAGGAAAAAATTTTATTCCGTTCATAACATGAGGCACCACTTGAAACGGTAATCCAATTTTAAAGCGTTATCGTCGGCAACCCTGAAACTGAAACTCTTGAACTCCTTCTCGCCAGTCATTATACCGTTAATGCACTGACATAGTGTTTTTTGTGAAAGTTGTACGCATTAACGTTAATGCGATGACATAGTGTTGTTTGCGAAAGTTCTACGCATTTTTGGAAGAGTAACAAGTACCATGATTGAAAAAGCTGAGCTTGTCGATTGATGACATTTATTGGATGGTTTACCAAGATTCTCTAAGACCGTCAGATGAAAATAAAAAGTAAGTACAATTTTTAAGCATTTTTTTTATATTTACTAATGTAACATAAATGAATAATATACATAATTCGTAGATTTTAAAAATTATAAAAAATTTCATTGAAATTAAAAAATGTCTTATAATTTATTTAAAAACGCCAAAAAAAAAAGTTTACTGCATTAATTTTGATAATATTCAGATTCTTTCAAAATAAATAAACAAATAAATAAATGAATTTTTTAATTTTAATTTTTTCCCCAAATTGCAGTGCATTTATAGCTGCATTCTTTAAAGATTTATTATTAGTACTTTAAAGTAAAATGTCTTAAAGCGAAAGCTATAAATGACAAAAAACAAACTATTTAAGACATCAATACGAAATATAGTTCAAAGTACATTCAAATTATTGAGACTGGTCAGATTAAAAGATTTAAACAAAATATTGAATTGAATATTTAAAACTTTTTCGTTGCGAAGCATGTATTGTCATGCATTGAGCTATACCATTGAGCACGCCCCCCCCCCTCTCCAGGAAAGTTTTGAATGAGAGAAATAATATTATATTTGGAAATGTTTTTTGTTGTTTTTCGATTCTTTGCACCCCCCCCCCAAGAATATATCGATATATCGAAAATATCGATATTTAGAGAGCGATATATCGCGATATTAAAATTCTGATATCGCCCAGTCCTTGTTACTAGCAACCCGTGCGAAACTCCGCACTCTGCTTCGAATCCTTTCATGTGTGGCATTTCACTTTTAAAAATTTCAGAGAAAGAACATTATGAAGAAGAATCGAAAAAAGTTAACGGATAACAGTAAACGAAAAAAAGTAAACGCAAAAAAGAAGGCACGTAATTTAAAGACATCGGCAACAAAACCTCTTTAAATACAACATTGTGATAGTATGATTCCGCTCACTTTTCGGTTGTACGTATTTTCAATGCAAACATAAATATCATTAACAATGTGACTGAGTAACTCGTGAAAAAGCAGTAATTGTGCATGCGAAAAAACGGATTTTGGCAAATACAATCCAGCCTATGTGAGCCTCTGACGGGGGGGGGGGGGAAGAAACATTAAAAAGATACTTATTGGCACAGATTTGAATTGGCAGTTGCGCCTTCGTTTTCGAATGCTATTCATTGAAGCAATGTGTAATAAAAAACAGCAAAAAAAGACCATGCGTCTATGTTTTGTCATTGGTCAGCATGATACGCTTTAATATTATTCGTAAAACATGGAATTTGATTAAGGAATGAGGAAGATGTCGCGTAGCGATTGAAACAAACATTTTAGAGAAATAATAAATTAGATTGGAAATGAGTGTTTTATTTTTTGAAAAATGATACAATTTCGCATAACAGGTTGCTTTAACAGTTACGGCTTGAATGCCAGCACATGTTTTTCTTTTAATCGAACACTTAAAATTCAATACCAGAACCAGCTGAACTGAGTCCGTCTTTTAAGTGTAAATTTTCGAACGAATAGAAAAATGCATTTTCTTTTCGCTGAAAGCAGAGAAGCAGAAAATGATTTCCTACTTATGAAGTTGATAATAATTTTAGTGTTTTACATCGTATTTGAATAAATAGTTAAAGGTTTACCGGGTTAAATTCATAATTTTAATTTGGAGTAGTAATTTATTATTTATACAAAAGATCGAACACTGTTATTAGAACAACCTACATTTCAGCATACAATGAAAAAGTTTTTCTGCACAAAAAGGATTCCCTTGAGGTCTGAATTTTTAAATCTAATACTTGTTTTATTCTTACATTATGCTTAGTTATCTGAACGGAGTCAAAGCTTTAAAAAAAGAACGAACACCCTTCGATTAATTGTACACTTATCTGAATAATAACGGTAGTTGTATAAAGGAGTCGGAACGCAAAGCCGCATTCCCGTCGCATTTATTTTTTTTGCCTTACGTGTGTTATCTGTTGTATGTCATGAGTACGTGTAATGCGTAATATTAATCTTTTTTAGCCATAAAGGCGGACCCGAAGTTCAGCTTGTTAATAGCCAAACGCTCTACCGAAAATTTTTTTATCAATTTAACCGAACAACTAAGTTCAGTGCTTTTAAGTTTTATTATAAAAAAAAAAAGTTGTGATTTTTTTTTTTTCGCCGAAAGTGACGCAAAAAATTGGAAAATTTCATTAGAATTTTGCTTAAAAAAATCTTCATAAGAACTACAGGCTGCATCAAGGTTTGGCAAGAGCAAGGGGCGTTTCCGAAAAATTGATTTTTAGACCGTAAGTCTATTTTTCGTCATTAGCAGGCCCGATAAGCTTTAAAATGAGGGGGTAATTTCTTCAAGAAATAAGAAAGATCTCGCATACCGACAGAAAAATAGTCCACAGAAATAATATATAAGATAAGATATTGAAAAGAAGTGTTTTTATTTTTGAAAATTTATACAATTTGTTATCGCAGGCTGCTTGAACCGTTATGACTTAGATGGCAGCACATGCTCTTCATTTAACCGAACAGTTAAAATACAAATTCATTTGAACTAAGTTCGTTTTTAACACGCTTTTATTAGCTTCACTTGTATGTTTGTAACTCTCCTTTGGACTAAGAGCTAGTGGCTTATTACTGTTAGTACATCTACCACTTTAGGTGCGTTCGTGGCCGAGCGGTCTAAGGCGCGGGTCTTCGCTGACGTCCACCTCCGGGAATCATTGGGCGTGCGCTCTAATCCCGTCTGCACCAAAATTAAATTTAGAATCTTGCAACTCAACTCTCGCCCACTTTTTGTGATCGGATTCTTTTAAAATTTGGAAAGCAACCTCAGACCTGACGACAATGCAATATTCTATAATCAAATTAATTTATTAACGATAAGTTATTTGTTCATTCTAATTTTAACACGCTTTTATTAGCTTAACTTCTATGTTTGTGGGTATGTTTGTGGGTCCAACTGTCCTTTGGACAAATAGCCAGTGGCTTATTAGAATTACTTACAACGTACAAATCAGAGCTGCGGACAGGACCCGACTAACTAAAAGTGAGGCCCAAGGCCCACAATAATTTGGAGGCCCCCTGAAGGCTATTATTTTAAAAATGTGTGTATTTTTTGTATAGTTGTAATGCTATGCATAATTCTTTAAGGAATTTGGTGCCCCTTAGGTGCCCCAGGCCCAGGCCTAGTAGGCCTGTGCGGTAATCAGGCCCTGGCTGCGGAGTGTAACAATGTTTGCACATGAATTTACCAGAAAGCATTCGAAATGTCTGATGCAAATAATGCAAAAGAATACTAAAATACATTCCATTATAAAAATCGAACACACGCACAAAGATTTCATTTAAGAGTTACAAGTGTTAACAATGTTTAGTATTTAAATCTTATTTAAAAATAAAATAATAGTTTAAAAAACTAAAAAAAACACGCTTTTGTAGCAAAATGAACTAAAAAGTAAAAAATAAAATAATAGTTTTAAAGAACTTTAAAAAAAAAAAAAAAAAAAACACTCTTTAGTAGCAAAATGAACTAAAAGCTTAAAAATAATCTTCGGATGACATGTATATAAAGTTATTGACCAAACACTTAATTTTACTGTAATAGAAAAAAAACGTGGGAGTTTCTTATCAGTTGTCTTAAATTTCTTCCACTTGTTATCCATGCAAAAATGTAAATAGGCAGCCCCCCCCCCCCGCTTTTTTTATTACCGTAAAATTAAGTGTTTGGTCAATTATTTTATATACTTGTCATCCAAAAATTATTTTTAACTTTTTATTTCATTTTGCTACTAAAGCGTGTTTTTTTTAGTTTTTTAAACTATTATTTTATTTAAGTGTAGCTTTTCGAATGTAGTAAAAATGTGACTGGCTACTTGTTTTTTGCCGAAAGAAGAAAAAAACTGATATTTTACCCATCAAGTTGTTAGTAATTTTAATGTTTTACTTCGTATTCTAATAAATATTCCTAGTTTAACTAAATGAAAAGCGTAATTTCAATTTGTGGTAGAAATTTTTTTATTTGTACAAAGGGTCAAAAACTGTCATTAGAAGAATCTACATTTCAGTGTACGATTTATTTCTTTATTTATTTTTTCTGAACAAAAAACTATTCCATTGTAGTCTGAAATCTTAAACCGGACACTTATATTTTCGCTTACATTATGCTTTAGTTTTCTGACCAGGGCCAAAGCTTTAAAAAAAAAAAAAAAAAAAAACATACACTTAAGAACTAATTTAGCTACAGGCTGCATCAAGTTTTCGTTCCAGCATGGACTTGTGTTATTTGTTGTTTTCATGTAATGCACACTATTCGTCTAAGTTTTTGATGCAGATCGTCCGGACCGGGACCAAACACTCGTTCTTCTGGTTACCATTCGAATGCTCTGCCGATCGAGCTATTCAGCTCTGTCGGTCACAGCGCAAAATAAACTTATAAAACTTATAAATTTAACCGAAAACCTCATTCTGATGCTTTAAAAAAGGTTTTTTTTTTTTTTTGGACTGAAAAAAACAATTTTTAGACCGTGGATCTATTTTTCGTTATTAGCCTGCACGATAAGCTTTAAAATGAGGTGTAAATCAAAGAAATCGATCAAGAATTGTGGAAGTTCTCGCGTAGGAACAAAAAAAAAAGGCTACAGAAATAATATATAAGGATTAGCTGTATAATTTCGTCAGGAGGAATGGGTCAGCGCTGCATTTATGCCGAAATAAAATGTGGAATATTATTTCTAGCCTGTCCAGTAACAACTTTATTACACTCTTGCTTCTACATCCTACATCTACAAAGCTAGAAATATTTTTTCACATTTCATTTTATCATAAATGCAGCGTTGTCCCATTCCTCCCAACTCTCCCCCAATCTTAGCGGAGACTTCTTTTAACAAAAAATCGTATTCTTGATTAGGTTTTCATCGCAGATGAAATTTTTAAAGAAATAGTGCCTTTACCATGACGGGAATACCATTCGTGCCCAATTTTACACTTGGGGCAATTGAATTGTTTTTTTTTTATTTATTATTTTTTCTAAGGAGATCCACATCCGTATTCGCAGATCTAGACACTAATGATCCGTATCCGTATCCGGAAACGTGGATGTATAGTTTTAACGATCCGGCACATCACTAGTTGTAATACACGAAATTATGAAGATGATGTTGTCATAGCATCTTCTTCTATAGTTGGGGCAAACCTAACCTGGCAGCGTCGTAATGTTGCCATTGGGATCTGCAACGCCTTCACAATGCTGCCAGGTTAGGTTTACCCCAACTATAGAAATGTATGTTGATATTTCCTGTAATTTTCTTCAATATTTCAATCATTGCATATTGTGTGGGTATTATAAGTTTGTTAATTTGGTGCGTTGAAGAGTATTGTGGGAATTTTAAAAAGGAAAACAGAAACAGTTGTTGGATATTGGATTCACCAAATTTTCATGCGAAGAAAACCAAGACGAATCTCAATAATAAAGATTTATTATACCTTAATGGTCTAATGAGTAAGATCTTATTGACTCCAAAAACGGCAAAAGAAGCATCGTTTAAAAAGAGTTTAAGGGTCATTTTCTCTAAACTGCTAAATTCTTGTTCTTGCTCAAAAAAAAAAAAAAAAAAAAAAAAGAATATATTAATTTGAATTTTTGGCATCTTGAATTCAAATTATGTTTTTCGCAATCACGAGCGTGTGTGTGTTTGTGTAGGCGCATGTGTGTGGATGCGTGGTGCGTGTGTGTGTATGTATGTATGCATGTGTGTGCGTGTTGTGTATGCAGTGCTGTGTGTGTACGCTCGTGTTTGTGTCTGTGTGCAGGCATGAGTGTGGGTATGTGTATGTGTGTGTAGGAGTGTGTGTATGTGTATGTGCGTAGGCATGAGTGTGTGTGTATGCGTATGTGTGTAGGATATGGACGCAACCTGGAGACGGTTTTCGCAAGAAGAGCAGCAACGTGAGGCCGGTCGACGCGACGGTGGTGCTGGCAGAGGGTGCTGGTGGGAATATAAAATGATAGGAATTCAAAACAGTCAAATGAGAACAATAAGCAATTGTGATTGCTCGAGAAAAAAAATGTATAAAAATAGAACTGACGCTAGAATGCTTCAACAACATGTTTTTATGTTTGTAAAATAAGCTAAAACAAACTCTCTGTTATTAATATACATTTAAATAATTTTTTTTTACATGATAAATGTCATTCCCCTGTGTGTCCCTACCTTCAGCTTAAAGCAAAATTAGCTCTAAAGATTCAGGAAGTCATGCATATTTGTAATGAAATAGCTGTTTAACCTGCTACCAACTGTCATGCAAGGTTGTAATATAGAAATGGTTTAAAAAAAACTTTTTTAAAAAACACGCTTTCGTAGCAAAATGCACTAAAAAGTGAAAAATAATCCTTGGATGATAGTAGTTGACCAATCACTTAATTTTATTGCAATACAAAAAACCGTGGGTTGCTGTCTATTTACATTTTTGCATGGACAACAAATGGAAGAAATTCAAGACAACTGATAAGAAGCTCCCCCCCCCACACACACACTTTTTTACATTACATTAAAATTAAGTGATTGGTCAACTACTATCATCTAAAGATTATTTTTCACTTTTTAGTTTTTTTAAACTATTATTTTATTTTCTTTTTTTTTTAGTTTAACTTGTTTTACGAAAAAATATTCATTTCAACATTGTTCAAAATCTTTTATATTCATGAAATTTGCCCAACAAAAGCTAATCCATCTCAGTCATCGATGTATGTGCGGAAATCATATCTACATTACTTTGAAAATTTGAGATGCATTTGAATAAAAGTTTTGTTCAACAATGATCTGATCAGCAATGAATTTCCAATCGAAGGCTCACCTAAATTTTGGCATGAAATTAGTTAAAAACAATTATATTTCATGTTCTAATTACCTTGGAACATTGGAACAAATTTTGTCTGATGTAGAAAAATTAAAGGTTTTTGTAGATATTTTTAAATAATTTTTGCGAGCATTTTTTAATGTATTTTTAAAAATTTTTCCTTTTTCACATTGTTGGATTTATGCCAAAGTATTGATTAAAATTGGAGGAAACTAACAATTAAAAGAGTTAATTAATCAATTTGATTATAGAATATTGCATTGTCATCGGGTCTGAGGTCGCGTGCCAAATTTCAAAAGAATCCGATCGCAGGAAGTGGACGAAATTTGAGCTGCAAGATTCCGTTACAAGATACGTACATACATACAGTCGACTCCCGCTACAACGCGATCCGACTTACGTGAAATGACTATAACGCGATTTTTTCACCAGTAAAGAATTTTAGACGTAACACGAATTCCTCATCTGCAACACGAAAATTTTCGGAAAGGAATCGTGGTGTGTAAGTATCGGCTTTGTTATTGGTTACTAAAACTAGTCTGAACGTCACTTATACAAATAACTACTCCTCATTTCCCATTTATTTTTTTCATTCTAAATGCGAAAGTTAATGAAATATAATGACACCTAAGAGCGCTGTTTCATTTTAAGTTTGTGAAGAAAAAAAGAAAGTGAAAGTTTCTGACAATTAAATAAAAGCTAAAGCTTCTCGATACTAAAGCTTCTTGAAAAGCTGAAGCTCAACTAAAAGGTAGCATGACAATTAGGTATGAGTGAATCTTCCATACATACAATTATAAGTCAAGAAAATGAAATCCGTACAAGTTTACCGAGTAGTATCGTGGTAAAATGCAAAAATTTATGAAAATGGAAGCTGCTCTTGTATTGTGAATTAAAAAAACTAGGAAGTCGTTTTAAAAGAACTAGTGAAGCAACTGAATTAAAAAATAATATTTAAATAACGGTTTGATCAAGCAGCATAAATCATCTTCATCTTCACTTTTTTAAGTTACAAATATTATTACTGGATCTACTATACAGAAAACCTACAGAAAATTTGCTTTTCTTACTATATATTGTACGTACCGTATACTAAACTAGTTTATTTTTATGTCTTTCTTTCTCATTGGTCATTGATTTTGTGCATCGTCGCAGTATTTTATGTTGAATAAAACGTAGTTTTTTTTTATATATAAATACAAGTAAACATTCAGTTTTTATGCAAGTAAGAGTAATGTGTAGCTAAGAAATGGTTTTTAACACTTTGAGGGGTGTTTACGAGTGTCTAAAATAATTGGATACGTTTTTACACACACCATTTTCCACAACGCGGAATTTCGACTTACGCGAGGGGGCTTGGAACGCATCCCTCGCGTAAGTCGGGACTCGACTGTATATACATACATACATACAGGTGAAGCTAATAAAAGCGTGTTAAAAATACAGACTTTTGAAGGTTTGCACTAATTTTGAGAAAAATAACAAAAAATGTCCTTTGATTTTTTTGTCATTCCCCTGTCGAAGAATGGAATGAATATTTCTCATATCTGGTAATAGTTGTATTAACACATAATTTAGTTCTTGAATTGTGGCCTCATTATAAAAATAATCCTGATTGGTTCTTTCTGCAAAAATACACTGAGTCAAGTATCATTGGGTGATCTCAAGTGAAATCTTGTTAAGTGTTTTTAATGAGTGTCATTATCCTGTCTCTCATAATTAATTTAATTTTGTAATAATCACTCAATGAGTGATTGACTCTTGTTTGTATAGAGTTTTCCACCTTACTTTAAGTGACATTGAGTTTTGTTGCTTGCAGTTATGACAATATATAAGTTGACTTTAATTTTTGTCATTCCCTTGTCGTTATTCCCTTGTCACATGTAAGGGAAACGAATGACCACAGTAATTACTTTTTGCACAACACCAAATTGGATCTTTTTAAATTTCATAAAAATAGTGTTTCCTTTTCCCACAGAAATTATAATACCATGAATAAAATGCATTATTTCCACTAAGTGTCATTCCCCTGTCAGAATAAATTCCATTCCTTGCCCTGTCCAAATTGCGCTGTTCAGGGATAATTACCCTTAACATTTTTCCAGTCCTACAAACCAAAGCTATTAAGAAGAAAAGACAATGACAGAAAAATTATAATTTATACATTAATTCATTATTTGTTTATTGATTGATAGTTTATGTACCTTAGAGCCAGACTGACGTAAGTCCATAAATTGCGATTTTCAGTTTATTAACTTCATTGAACCATGTGAAAGTAATTCCTTAAAAAAAATCCTTTTCAATGTTTTACCAGGGTTAAAAGAGCGCATGACCCATCCTTTGGATGCACTAAAAAAAACGTTTTTCCTCTCTCCTGTAAAATTATCATAATATGACTTACGTCTTTCTACCTCTGAGGTACAGATTTGTCATTCCAGTTTTAAAAAAATACAATAAAAATAAACATGAATCAAAACTCTTATTCACTTCTTCATGGTAGAGTTCCTGTACCGCAACCTGGATTGAAGGTAGTAATCACTATTTACCTAATCAAATCGCCAAAATTTAGTGAAATTTTCATAACATGTCTTTAAAGGCGGTACATTTGTAAAATTAAGTATGAACAAATGTTGCACGGATAAAATAAAATTATTGCAGACTTAAAAAGATTAATTTAAAATGATTTTAATTAAAAAAAAACAATCACAGTCAAGTCATTAAAACATTTTATTTAATTAATTTCTTTTCATTTAAAATATCGTTTATTTTGTTCATTATTAAAAGAACATATTTTAGAGATCTTAAAATAAAATTCAAAATAAATTAATAAAAATAAAATAAATAAAAAATCAGCATCGTATAATTTAATTATCTTATCAATGTGTTTACAATGTGATAAAATAAAGATGCAATAATAACTTGTACATTTGTATAGGATAAAGCTTTGATAATCTTATTTTTTCTGTTCTTTGATCGAGAAGTTCCTTCACGAAAACAGTAAGCTAGTGGGCTCCCAAGGTGTAAAAGGTTGAATAGGTCTGCTAGGGGGGAGGGGCGAACAATTTTTTTTTTACATGGACCGGGGGGGGGGAGGAATTCGCGATCTACCGAATGAAACTCCAAATTTTACCAAGCGATTAAAAAATAATGAACAAATACACGAAATGAATTACGTTCATGCATACATACGTGATACGTATATCTAGAGAAAGAAAACATTAGACATCATTTTAAAAAAGAGAAAAAAAAAGTAATAATAATCGCAGCACTATTTTGTCTCCAAATTTTCCGAAGCGTCAATAAAAATTTAACGAATAGGAATTTCTTTTGGGAGGCCACAGTGACCTCCCATCGTTCGTGGCATCCCTGACCAGGGGCGTGCACAGAAATTTTGGGGCCCATCACAAATCACTTTTCCGGGCTCCCCTCCATATTGTATATTTCACGCCTAGTTTTTAAAATATTGGGCCCCCTTCAGACTCGGGCCAACAGGTGTCCCATCTCTCCCCCCCCCCCCTTGCACGCTCCTGCCCCTAACCCATCCAAAGAATTCCATAGATGTGCTTCATGATTGAATTTTACTACATTGCTTGCTTGATACAAAAAAATTCCGATAAAGCTTCCGATGAGAAAATAACCTTTGCCTCCCCCCCCCCCCGGAAATATTCGAAATGACGGGGCCTGATAGGCATCTTGAGGGCAAAATGTGCTGTGTAGAATTTTCCTCGTGAATTCATAGTGCGCCAAACTAGTAACCCTGCCATTGACAAAAATACGCCGGCACATCCGCCAATCGGAGTTTGAAGGAGAAGCTGCTTTGCGTCCAGCGCCGTAATGGCGGAAAGGTTGACTGCGTGACTGAGCGATAACAGTTCGCTTTCGCCGAGAACAGGTTTTCTAGTTGAGAATTCTGAGCGAAAAACACCCGCGCGCGACACATTTGCTTTTCTTTGGGCTCAAAAGCCATTAGCGCCTCAGTGATATGCTTCTTGAATGACCAGAGAGTTTCACCGATTAGATTGTTTCTCGTTCTTGGCTAAATGGATGAACTATCGGGCTATTCGGAACGATACCGCGCAGTGCGGCGCCACGCGTAGCGCAGTTTTTGGACCCCCATAACAAGAAATATTACTTATCGACTACATTGACTAAAAAAACAAGTAATTTACATTTTGGAACTGGGCTATTATTACCCAGTGCATTGACATATTAAAACAAGGGTGTAAATCTGTTAAATAGCCGAGATTTCTTGAAATTCCGAAAATTTTGCTAGCTTGTTTGCTGTTTCAAAAATTTATTCATTTCCATTGATCATCCACCAGGGTTGCCACACCACAGGTAAACCCTGAAAAAAAAACAGGGAAAATACAAGGAATTCAAAAACTAATCAAGAAACAGAGAAAATCCAAGGAATTTTGATAATTTCCTCAAAAACCTGGAAAGTGCAGGGAATTTCTTCCTTTCTTTTCTTTCTTTTTTTTTTTTTAATTAAAGTTATAACCGAACTTTTAAGATTTTTTTAAAAAAGTAGATATTAAAATGTCTTATCATAAAAGCAAAAATTATTTATTGTTTTATTTGACATGCATCTTGAATTTTATGCTTCTTTATTAAGAGAACATGAAATGTTTATGATCGGTATTTGATGTCCTGCTTAACTTTTGCATTTTTGTATTTTAAGGTCCAAATAATGAATGGTAAAGAGAAGTCTTTTTTTTTTAAGTAAAATTAAATAAATTCAATAACCATGCTATTATTTCAGTTATAATGAACACTTTTTACATTCCATAATTTTTATTTACTCATCCCCCCCTCCCCCTCCCATGTGATGATGCTATCAGGATGTTCTGTTCTTTTTCAAATATCAGTTGTTCGCTCGATTGTGATGTTGCATATTCATTAAGGGAATTTTTTCTCCGGAATTGAGTAGCAACCCTGTCCATGGAAATGAATACAACTGGATGTTCAATCTATCCATTTTCATCCTCCAAAAGAAGAAGTCACGGAGAAAAAACTTACAAAAAGGACAGACATCGGAATCACTTGTTTCTCTCTCTCTCTCTTTCTTATTTTGTTTTTTTCTTTTTTCCTGTCACTTTTACTATCAAGTTTTTTTTAATTTTGTCTCATTTCTCGCTGTTTTTCTTTGAGTTTGTGATTGTTAAATATTTGTTGCTTCTTTTTAATTTACAGCATCTACATGTTGAACTAAAATTTCCCATTCATGGACTTTTGCCACGATTTCTTTTCGAGGGCAACTCCATATACTTAGGCCAAAACGGCATTCAGGTCCGACATTTCGATTTTTTTTCTTTTTTTTTGGGGGGGGGGGGGGTGCAAGAGGTATATACTCAATTTAAATAAAACAAAACCCATGCAACCTTACATGTAATTATATTAAATTTTCCAGAGTCCAGGTGAGCAATCCACCCTTCCCATTGCGACCCCCCTTAAATGACAGGCCTGACGACATTCCTAAACTTCTATTCCACACACACTCACTCACCTACTGTTCAGTGACTCACCCCGCCGTTTCCAGGAACAATCCATCTACATAAGAGTCTTTAACTCCATTAACCATCTCTCCCGTTCCCGTTGTTCCTAGGAATCCACTGGTCAACTTTCCAACAGCAAGAACGTTGTGCAAATGAAAAATTTCCGGAATCGAAACGTGAAATCCCGTGACGACGAACTTCAAGGGAACAGGCCCACCTTTTAAGGGGGTCGGGGGAGGTCAATTGCCCCCTCCCCCAGGGCCGTATCCAGAGGGGGGGGGGGGCTGACGCGCGCGACCCCCCCCCCGAAACCCGAAATGTTTTGCACCGTAAAACAGGTTTTTTTTTTTTTTTTCAAATTCCTAATGTCAGAAAAGGAAAATAACAATGTTTTTTTTTAATTCTTAATTTTGCTACTATTGAAAATTTATAATATTTTGAAGAAATACAGAAAAAGCAGTTCTAGTTCTCATTAGCTGCAAGGTACACTTGAAATTTAGACCTTTAATTAGGACTTCCTGCTCTCTTTCCCAATTCAATTCAGGGCAGTCTAGGGTTAAGGCAGGCCCTTTGTCAGTTCGGTAGATTTTTCAAGTCTACCAAACTGACTTCTGTGCACTTCCTCCTCCAGGGGCGTGCACAGAAATTTTGGGGCTGTCACAAATGCTTTTTTTGGGCCCCCTCCATATTGCTTACCCATATTTTCAACCCTAGGTTTAAAAATATTGGGCCCCATTTAAGCTCGAGCCCGGGCCAACAGGTGTCCCTCCTCCCCCTAAAACTCTTATAAAATTTACACTGTACTGATTTCGAGCCGGGGACTCCCCAAAGACTGGGTCCCTAGTTTCCGATTAGGCGAGTATCTTGTTACCAAGATGTAACAAATTCAGCTCCTTGATACATCCTGAGTAAAAAATGCAAAAATCACGATTCTTGCGTTTTTGTAGCATAACTTTCAAGATCATTTTTGTGACTGATATGTTTCTTGTCTTGCATTTATTTAACGCCGAATTCAGTATCATGGAAGTTCTTTTGTTATTGCTTGTTTTTTTTTTCTTACTTCTACTGCATACTGTTAATATCTTTGGTATGAGAAAAAAAAATAACGCTTACTCTACTCTCTTTCATTTTCTGCACTACTTGTGATTGAAAAAAAAAAAAAGAAGATTGTTTCGAGAAATATTTTGTTGCATTTATTTTTAACTTAAAACGGGTGTGTCTTACAAAGTTATAATCATTTTGTAAGACTGCAATCAACTTCTGAAAAGTGTAAATAAAGAGCTTCAAATAATTTCAACTGTTCGAGAGTCTTTGAAAATTATTTAAGTTTTTGAAATTCCTTGAAAAGTTCTTCAATTTTGTATCTTATCAAGAAAATAAAGTATGAATTGTCCAAATATCTAGAATATTACTCTTCCGTTCTTATTTTCTGAATGTCTACACCATTTCTTTTAAACTATTTTGAATAATTTTCATACTGTAGGGCATTTAATGAAAAAAAAGAAAAAATGGGGGAGGGGGAGTGATCAAAAACAAACTTCACTAAAAGCCGATATGAGCAGATGACGAAGTGCTTCTCTTTTCTCCTCTCGGTTTTTCCTCTCTGTCCATTAAGTTCTATGATTTGTCGAGCAGGCAGTTTTTATTTTGTTTGATCTTGATTTGCAAAATAATGTATAACTTTTAAAAGACTTTGTTTGCCTATTTTTTTTCTCATATTTTTGTAGTCACAATTACCTAATATAAGGCCTCAAAATACAGGGTTTTTTTTTTCGAAAATTTCTCGGGGGAAAACCCCCGACCCCCTGAAATTATGGATGTTCTACATCCGACTTAAAGGGACTCTCCTGTTATCCTTACCACTACAAGGTGAATAAGAAAAATAATAAGAAATTAAAATAACAACAGTCCAAACAGTGGAATCATTAAAAATCGAGACAAAAAGTTTTCTATGTTAACATTTTTATGCGTTTGGTGTGTCTATATATACTATATGTGTGTGTGTGTGTGTATTAGGGCAATGTGCTAATCCGGGCCCCTCCCAAAAAAAATTTCTGGATACGGCCTTGCCCTCCCCCTCCTTGACTAAAAAAAATAATGTTTTTGCATATAAGTGAGAGTGGTGTTTTCCGATGAAATTCTGAAGAGCCTGCAACAGGGGCCGCAAATTTTGTTCATAGAGTGTCCAGCGTCTGGATTTTGAGGGGTTCATAAATGTAATTTTTGGAAAAAAAATGGGGGGGGGGGGGCGGGGTGATGTACAAATCTTTCGGAATAGAAGTCCCCCAAACCCAGTTTTAGGCTATCTTCGGTCATTTAAGGGGGGCTCATGACCCCCTCCCCCCGGATCCTCGCCTGCGAGTGACGAGAATATTGTTGAGATGAAATTCAAGCAATGCAGTGGAAATTCAATCGGGACTGAAAATTAATTACGATGAAACGGATATTTCGTTGTATTAGTGTTCGTTGAAACGAATAGTAAGTACTTGAATTCTTAGCTGGAGCCGGTGATTTTGGAGACGTTGACATCCACAAAAGAGGATTTTAGTCAGAGAGGGCAGAGCATTTTTACATTCCATATTATATTAAATTTTTATTACTTATATCAATGTAAATTAAAAATAATATTGAATGTAAAAATGATTACTTTGTTAAATTTGCGAGCAAAGTTCAGCCCAATTTCGAAATTTCAATACTTTTTATAGGGAAATTTGTGAAAAGAAGGGAAAAGAAATGAAGAATGGGCAAAAAGAAAAATACTTTTCTCCTTTTTTCCATTGTGTTCGAAACGTCTGTTCGAAATACAAAACTCTTACAAAACGAAATGGGAACCAGTGATCAAAAATGCTTCAGAAAATTACGAATAGATAGAGAGCAAAAGTTATTAAAGAGAAAGTAAACACGAGAGTTGGAGAAAAATACTCGTTTACTTCACAAACGCAAAAAAAAAAAAAAAAAAAAAAAAGAGGGGGAGAGAGAGAGAGACACCTTTCGAATAGAAAGAGAATTTAAAGCATGCGAAGAATTCTATTGTCACCAAATAAGGAGATTTATACGAAAATTCCGTATAAAAATATAATTACGTGTACACAATTGTAATAATTATTATTTTTTAATTAGAATTTTCAAAAGAAATGCTTTTCTGTGGTCAAGTTCATTTCGAATTTTTCAACTTTTATTTTCTCCTTCTATAATTAACGCTAATACAGACAGGGGCGTGCACAAGGGGGAAGAAGGGATGCCTGTTGGCACGGACCCGAGCCGGAAGGGGACCCAATATTTTAAAAACTAGGCGTGAAATATAGAGGTAAACAATATGGAGAAGGTCCCAAAAAAAGTCATTTGTGATGGACCCCAAAATTTCTGTGCACGCCCCTGAATACAGAAAAAGGTTTTTCCCACGAGGGGGGGGGGGCGTTAACCTAATTTTGGGCCGTTTCTTGGATTGGTCAAATTCTAAAATATCACGTAATCAAAAATTTAAAAAAAAAATTAATTTGAATTTTGACATCTTGAATTCAAATTATGTTTTTTGCAATCACGAGTGTGTGTATGTAGGCGTGTGTGTTTGTGTGTACGGGTTATGTGTATGTGTGTGTATGAATGTGTGGGGGAGGTATGTGTATGTGTGTGTAGGCATATGTGTTTGTGTCTGTGTGCATGCATGAATGTGTGGGTAGTTGTGTATGTGCGTGTGTGTATGTGTGGGTGTCTGTATGTATGCGTGTGTGTAAGTGTTTGTATGTGTGTATGTGTTTGTGTGTGTGTGTGTGTGTGCGTATGTGTGTGTAGTTGTGTATGTGTACACGTGTGTGTAGGACATGGATGCAACCTGGAGACGGTTATTGCTATAGGAGCAGCATCGCGAGGAGCAAGCCGGTACACGGTGATGGTGCGGAGGGTGGCGGTGGGAAAAATCAGCGTAACGCCAAAAACAGTCAAATGAAAACAATAAGCAATCGTGATTGCTCAAAAAAATAATAATAATAATAATAATAATAATAATAATAATAATAATTGAATCTTAGTATGCATTGTTAGCTATATTGTTATAAGTTATGTGTGCAAAACTTATTCTCCCTCTCATAACCCCGACTCCTATATTATTTATATGGCATATAATGCTAAAATGGCTATGCTTGACGACAATATAATTTTATTGAAATGTTTCGTGGAAAATTTAAAAAATTTCATTTGTGTTATCGAAAAAAATGATTTGAAAATATTTACTGACATGTTTAAATCAATATTATTCCCGTAAGGAAATACGCACCTCCTACCCCCTGCACCCCCTCCCTTCCCCATAAATTCCGCCACCGATTGCACCCCACTCAACACAACAGCTGCCGATCAAATCGAAGGCGAATAGCATCGGAATTGTAATTTGCTTATCATAATTCTTATTAGTAAATGGTGAGGGGGGGGGGCATATTTTTTAGATTTCTTATCAGAATATTGAGGTCTTGTGATGTCCCTCATTTTCTTGCTCCGACTCGTACTCGTTCATCATTTTCGCAAGTTTAGTGCTACACAGTGTGATTTGAAAAAACTTAACTTTTTAGTGATAGAATAAAATATGTATGTGGCAGAAGATTTTAAGGCCAATATTTATTCAAAATTGGACCCATGTAACTGAATACAAGGTTTTGAACTGTATCTATCAGAGCCGTGTCCAAGGGAGGGTTTTAGGGGTTAAACCCCTCCCATCGGAGAAAAGATAAAAAAATAAATGAAGAATTGTGCATATTTGACTTAAAATTAGCTTTAATGTTCAAATTTGTGTACAAAACTTTTTTTAAAAAGCATTCTCTTTGAAGTTGCCTGGTAACTTACGACACTGTCTTCTTTTAATCAACTAAAGTCATATTTTGGAAAAACAGAGATGGAGAAACAGTTGTCATATACATTTATACATTTATACCCCATGATAATCTACTTTTCAACAAAATAACTCCTTATTGAAGTTGGCGCACTTATTCGACTCTAGTTTTAGAAATTCCATATGTGTCAGCTAATTTTCTCTGGTTTTCTCTCTTTTCAATTAATTTTAATACTTTTTATTGATCTCAAGTTCAACTAACTTTCTTTTTGATGCCATTTTATGTAAAACTATAACACAAAGAGCAACATACTAGACTCTCATAGTTCCAAAAAGCAGTTGAAAATGAAAATGTGTGTGTGTGTCCTATCTCTTAATCACTTGCACCAGAAATACTGCAATGCAAGTAACCTTACTCTTTAGCACAATTCCATTGTTGCCACAAAATACCGCAACTGGAAAAAATACTTTGTACTTTTCTATTGACACATGTTTTCATTGAATAGGGAGTACAAAGGGCAATCTCAAATAGATCAACAAAAGAAAAACAAGTTTAAGAAATAAAAGGGTTCTTAGTAGTTTTCCCATGTGGTTAAACTCAAAAGGAGGTTTAGTTATGCTGCTGTTTCATTTAGTTAGTAAAATGCTGTTCTGATGGTATCAAAAATATTCTTGGAAAGCTATAAAAAATAATAAAATAAAATAATTTGCTAAGTACAATTTTAAAAACTAAACCAAGTGGTCAGCTTACAAAGGGTTTTTTACAGTACTCCAAACCAAATTTGGTGTTCATTAGTGGTCAAGATAGACAGGTGGTCACAGACCCGGCCTTAACGAATGCGGGGCCCGATTAGAGAGAGTTCTGGTGGGGCCCTTTACAGAATAATTGTATTTAATTTAAGACACAAAAGCAGAATGAGAGTGAATTTAAAAAACGTTAGACACTGATAAATTTTTGATCGCAATTCAGTGCTTTGACAGAAAAGTTTCGTACCAAATGCTACAAGACCTAAAAACGAAATTTTAGATTATCTTTGGTGACATCAGCAATAAGGCAAAGGTGGGAGAGAAAATTTTAGAAATTAAAGTCTTAAAAACCCAGTTTTTTTGTCAAGAGAAGAAGTTTAAGAAGGGAGAGGAGTTGAAAAGACTGTCCCGGAAGAATTTGTAAAACTCATGCCAAAATATCGAATTTAGGAATTTTGTGGTAAAAATTAAGGGAAAGGAATTAATAAGGATTCTCGACTGCATTATTGCAAAACTGAAGTCAAATTTGAACCAAGTTTGGTGACATTAGAGGATTCTATGACCTACCGGAAATTTTTCAATATTGAAGTGTCAAAACGTAATTTTAGGTTATTTTGATAACGAAAAAGGAAAGAGGAGATGAATGTGTTTCAAAACTGATGTCAATTTTAGTCTATTTTAAGGAAAGAAGAGGGAATGTGTCCCGTGGAATTTTCTAAAATCTAAATTTTCAGCTATCAGTGTGTGTGTGTGGGGGGGGGGGTCGGAGTTACACTATACATTAGTTACATGATCCTAGCTGTAAGTGTAGGTTTGCAAAAATAGAAGATCGATGGTACTTCTCATGAGTAAGGATCTGAGACATCTCTACAAGCTTCAGGACAGAACCCCAGAAACGTTTTCGAAATTTAGGTCTGAAAAACGTATTTGTAGGCCATATTTGCTTATGCTTGGGGAAGAATTAGATTCAAGGAAATTCCACTGGAAAATTTTGCAATATCGTATGTTAAAAAAAACGCATTTTTTAGACGATCTTTAGTTCTGATGAGAACAAGAGAGGCTTGGGGACCTTCTTCCCTCTCCCCGAAAATTTTCGAAATTGAAGTCTCAAGGAATAATTTCTGGAATTCGTGTGGTTTTAAAACGCACTTAACTCGATCTTTGGTGATGTTAGGAACAAGAGAAGTTCGATGACCTCCATCTGGAAATTTTTCGAAATTGAAATCCTAAAAACGCGATTGTATTGGCCATCTTTTTTGCGAGAGGAAAGATATTGGGTTTTGGGAAACACCCCCAACTAATTCTTGAAATTGCACTTTAAAAACCGCAATTTCAGACATTCTTTAGTGATATTAGACGAAGATGAGGTTTGAGTATTTCGAAATTCTAGTTCAAAAATCACTTGCGTAAATAATATTTTTTGATGTTAATAAAAGGACAGGCGTGGGTGTAAAATTTTCGAAAATAGAACTCCATTTTCGACGGTAATCATACACAAACTGAGAAATCGTCTTTAAAAAATTAATCTTAAAGGCCCATTAATTAGTTCCTTTCTCCTGACCGGTAAGTCTAGGTATTGCCATTGACTTCAGATATTCAACTGGGCAGACAGTTTCATTTTTTTTCCGGAAATTTATTTGACACAAGTACTTTTGGAAAAAGAAAACCCATCAATTTTACTTCTGATGCTTTTGGCGAATTTAAAAGTATCTAAAAGTTTCAGGAACCTCCTTTATCCCACTGATTGGACTGAAAGTAACTCTACACTTCCAAATTCAGCATCAGTTAAGCGTTAACTTTTTTTTCATGCATTTTTTCTCTTGTTCATCCAAAAGAAAAAATGATTTTTATTTTTTATTTTTTAGTGCGGGGCCCCTGCTAGCGCGGGGTCCGGTTGGACGCTTTTACTCTAATCGGCCTAAGGCCGGCTCTGGGTGGTCAAGATAGAGAGGTGGTCAAGTTACAGAGGTTTTCCTTCATTATATAAGATAGGACTAATTCCGTTCCTGACAAAAGCGGTCAACATAGGCAGGTGGTCAACTTACAAAGGTAGTCAACTTTACAGGTTTTACTGTACTTTATTGTACGTCCTTTGCAGGAGTAGTATGCTTAATTGAAATGAAACCGAGTATTTGGCGCATTTAAACTTCTGTTCTTGAAATCATAATTTTAAATGATTATTTACGTAAATATATTTTTTCTACAAATTTGATCCGGATAATTAGGCGCTGGCTAAACGAGGTTCTGCTGTGTGTAAAATACATTAATAGAATAGGTAGTATATTACTTAAAACCTAATCTTCTGTGAATTTGAACCATCCCCCCTCCCCTCCAAACTGCTAAGCCCCTCATTGTGACCTTAAATAGTGAAGAATTATTTGCACACTGAAGTGTGTTTTCCTGACATTGCAATAGGGAAGTTGCAACCTATTAAATGTTCATATTTTGACTATTGTATATTGTTAATTAACCCTCAAAACTAAAAAATTCACCATCGCCGAATTTTAAAACACCGTGATTGATTTTTAATGAATTTTTAAAAATTCACGTGCAAAAGTGCGTTCGTCTGAAACAGCACGAGCTTGCGTCACAGGGCATTAATGGGCAGCCTTCCGCCGAAGATCCCTTGTTTTCGCTACGGACATTTTGAGCGCGCTGATATTTTTATTTTTTAAGAATTCAATAATCCTTTAGAACACACTATGGAGGCTGGATTCGTTAAAGCACAATCTAAATGATCTTCCTCAAGTAACATCAATGATGATATTCGAATATTTCCGAGAGGATGAGAGGTTTAATGTTCCAGAAACGCGAGGAGATAAGCCTTTTACGTTTCGTCTTCGAAGTCGAATGTACGTCCTTCGGTTTCTCCCCTATCGGTAGAGCGCATGACGTCACTTCCTATGCCATTTTACGTCACAAGCGCTTGAACTTTATACATGTTACTCTATCATGTAAAAATAAAATTGAGAAATCGAAATCTTCCCTATTAAGAATGAAAATAATGGAAGCCAAAAGCAGTCCCGTCATTTGGGAGATCAGGGGGGTCAATTGCTACCTCTCTCCCTGGATTTTACAAACACAGGGATGTGCCGTCCTAAACTCGCTTTTAGAGCAATCTTGGAAGCAAGAAAATGGTGAGTTTGGAGAAGTAAAACGGTGAATTTGGAGCAGCTTGGAGCAGTAAAATTGCAAATTTGGAGCGGCTTGCAGCAGCGAAAAGTTAAATTTTGCATCAATTTGTAGCAACTATGTATATTTCACGCACAGAAACATGTGTGACATTATACAATGATAAAAAAGGAGGTTAAGGATGCAAAAAACCGTAACTCCAACACTCCAACTACTAATTGAAGATCTCTTAATTACATTTATTTATTTGTTTATTTTTATTTTATTTTATATTTATTTATTTATTTATTTTCTTTTTTGCCTAATATTTTTCACGAAAAACAAGCCATGTCCTGCTCTACTTTTTTCTTACACTGATTTAAATTTAGTTCACATATTTACTTTGCTTAATACATCACTGCTTGTTCACATTTAAGTTTTGGTGTTTGATATCTATTTTTAAATTTTGTTTGCTTTTATGTAGTTCATACATATATGTAAAAGACACAAGATATATATACATAAAACTCAAAAACATATTCAAAAAGGCTAAAAAAAAAGCAAAAAAGAATAGTTAAATTTAAAAACTTTACCTCAACAAATTACTTTTGAGTTTTAAAGAACTATTTATTAATCTTTTGTTTTTTTTTTTTTTTTTTGGTACCTGTAAAGTTATTTACTAACATTTGACCTTATACACATAGTCATATATGTTACATACTGAGCTACTTGATTAACAAATCCGAAGATCAAGCAAAGGAAACCATTAAAACCTTTAATTTTTAACTATTTGATATTTAATCACAAAATTAATAATGAAATTACAATGAAAAAAAATGCTTTTGAAAAATGATGTCATAAGAAAAGGAATTTTAAAATACATGTGAAAAAATAAAAATAAAAATTTTGAGGCAGGCTCAGAATATGGAAAGTAATGCTTGAGTCTCAGAAACTTTAAATGCCTGAATTTTCATCGCCAGAGCATTAGAATTCCCCGAATTTTGCTATCTTATGTGTCTCAAACCAAAATTAGGGATCAATTTTCTGTCCTAAAATCTTAAGAAACCCAAGATTAAAAACTGGTGAACAATATTAATTTTACACATGGCATTTGCTTAGATCAATTCGGATGCAACTAGATTTGACATTTTTGAGTGGGCGTGGCAAGAAGACGAACTTACAAGTCCTCTTCTTCTGAAAACAAAAGATAAGAATGGTTGAAAATAATGGTCAATGCAAAATTTTTCAACTTAAAGGAAACGATTACATAATAAATTAAAACGATTGAATTTTTCAAAAGCGATTGCAATGGGATTTTGAAATACGCAAAAAATCGGGGCTATATAAAAAAAATCGTAAAAACAAGCTCCAAATGCCTAAACTTGATGATAATCTGAAAAAACTGCCAAATATGCTGAAGGAACTGCAACATTAAATGCAAAATCGCACTTTTGGCGCAAGTTTGTCCGATTTTGGAGCAGAAAAGTTCATTTAGCAATCTTTTGGAGCAGTTTGTCGCAACTGGCACATCCCTGCAAACATGTATAAAAATTTAACAAAATATGTATAAAAATTTAAGCATTTTTATACATATTTTGTTGTTTTTTCAGATAAAATGTATCGATCAAACGCTTTGCCCCTCCCCTTCAAAACAAAATATTTTGAAGTGACAGGCCTGCAAAAACTCCTCCCTTTATGAAATCCTTGACACGGGCCTGGTATCTATCTATTAACTTTTTTAATTTGGTTTGAGAAACTGGTACCTGTGTCACACTGTTTGAATGACTAGAACTTTTACTGCAGTCTTCAGTTTCGAGAGCAAAAAATAGATGTGTGTCCACGATCACGCTCCGCATTCACCTGATCTATCACCGTGTGACTATTTTCTATCCTCAAAACTGAAAACTGTAAGGGAGGAGCTTTTAAAAAGTCCAAGGATAAATTGTTTGACCGTTCAAAATGTTGCACTGAGTTAAATGGGTCCCATCTATATACGGTAGAACGTTGCTTATCCGGATCTCCGGATTAAATTTGTAGATTAAGAAAAAAATATGTTCACATAGACATTTTTAAATAACGACAGCTAAGAACGGAACTATAAGTACGCTGATTCTCCCCCCCCCCCTTTTTAATTTAAATGTACAGCTCCTACACAGTTTGTACACTGAATTTTGGTGTAATACAAACACCACTGCAACTGAATTTGATGATAAAGCTTCAGATTGAGCGTGCTTTATTCAAAGTGATACACGTGTCTAAACCGGAAGACTGTGGAGTGGGCCAATCTTTTATTAGAAACTTGTGGTCCGTACCGACCTTGTTCGGGTTAAACAAAAAATAAAAAAAAAACTATCTATCTTAAATACATATCATGCAGGTACTTTTAAGTTTAAAATTTAATAATAAGCAACATTTTTTATTTCGCTTTCATGAGATTTGAAACAAATTCATTTACCTCATTTCCTGATCAAGAGAGATCAATATATAATTCCCAGTAAACCATGCAATCTTCCCGTATGTAACGTTGTACTGCATATCGTATAGTTGTACGTTTGAACTTCAGATTTTATGATGGTGATAAGGTCATAAGGTGATGGTCATAAGGAATTTTCATTGGAAATTGTGATTACTTAAATTGGAAAATAATTTATGCAGAGACCATATGAGGACGCAAGGAAAATGAGCCAACTAATATGCTGCTGGTGCTGTAAGAACAATAACCTCAATCATATTTTGATTTCCTTATCTTAAGAAAGATATTAATGTATTGAAAAGGGTTCAAAAGCGGGCTACAAGGCTAATAAATGGACTTTCTCATTTAGACTATGATTCCAGGCTTAGAAGGCTAAAAATGTACAGTCTTGATCAAAGAAGAAACCGAGGGGACATGATTCAGTTGTTTAAATTTATCAAAATGAAAGCTGTTACGGGGCTGAAGTTTAGCACTGAAAACAGGACAAGGGATCATTATTTTAAGCTATTTAAATCTCAGGCTAACATGGATATTAGGAATAATTATTACTTTAGCAGGGTAGTGGAATAAAGTAAGAAAAACGACCTTGGAACAGCTTACCGGAAGAGATGGTAATTGGGGATTGTAAATTGTCTAGGACCAGTCTAGCTGGGCCCAGAGCCTGTTGCTGGTCGTCACTTTTGTATTTGTATTTGTATATTATTCCGTAATAATTTTAATCGGGGTCCAATTCCATTGCATAGATTATGCAAATTAAAGTTGCTCAATAAGTTATTTGGCTATCGCCTTTAATTTTAGTAGCATGAAGAGAACTCCTGAGGAGTTAAGGGAGCTAAGCTAATCATGTGCATGATGCACAGCCTTTGTTGGCAAAAACTATTGTCCTCTCGCACATCCACGTGTAATTTTTTTGACAAAGAGTCTTGGTTTCAGAATTAACATTCAGGATCTAATCATTTAGAAAGAATTTCCCAACTCATCTATTTTAATAAGATATCCGTACCATGTGTTTTCTGGTTACTTTCTTGCAGTAAAAGACTCTAGTAATGCTTAGAGACACAGATAGAAAAAAAAAAAAAAAAAGGCCATTACATGCTAGTTCTGAGATTGCCATAAATTTTTTAGGATAATCCACAGTTAAATATTTTCATTCCCTTACAGGACAGAAACGGCGCTGAAGGAGAATAATTGGCAAATTTTGGTGGCCCTGCTCCATAGGCGCCCATATGCAAAATTTTAAGGGGGAGGACTCAGATATTTTCTCCATAGAAACCGATTTCGGTACAGATTAGAGTTATTAAAATTTGATTTTTAATAACTTATTCATTAATGGCTGGACAAGAAATGTTTTTACATTTTTTGCAAAGAAGGTCTAATTTGTAAGGGGGGGGGGGGGGCTAGAGCCCCCACTTGACCCCCCCCCCATATGGGCACCTATGCCCTGGTCCTCCAGAAAGGAGGAAACACTTGTGATTCTTAGTACTTCTTTTTTTGAATTAACACTTCTAGTATACACTAAATGTAATGTATGAAAAATAAATTTTGTATTTCAATATCAGTCCTCTGGTTGTGGATAGTGAGCTCCCCCACCCCGCCAAAAAAAAAAAAAATGTCCTTCCCTCAACCCCTTCAAAATGTTAAACTGAATAAAAGTTTACTTAACACATATCATAGAGGTTATTGAAGATATAAAGACAACTGCATGTATGATAAAACAGGAAATTGATTGAAAATTTTCAAATTCGGAGAATTTTCGAAACTTTGAAAAACTGTATCTGGTAAACTATTAGAGCTACTAAGCTCATTCTGATGTCAAATTGTAGAAAATTTAATCTAGTTTAAATGTGTAAATAATAATGTTTGTCAAAAACGTACTCTTTCATGGTCAAAATGAGGAAAATCCGAAAAAAGTACGAGAATTCAGCAGTTTTGACGATTTTAAAAAATGTTTCGGGAGGTTGCCGAGGTCGGTTACTGGCCTATAACGCAAAACCTAGGGTTGTAAATTATGATCGGTTAGCCCCATATACTATGGCCATAATTCATGAGTAATTACGTAAACAACCATAGTTGTTAACATCATAGTTGTAAATAATTTTTGCTTTTAATGTTTAGTAATATTTTTTGTTATTATTGAGTTTTCTGTGTCTGATTGGTTATTATTTAATGTGTGTATTTGTAAACTTGTGATATAAGTTTGGCAACCTTTCTGGGGATTGTACTGCCCGGGACGTGAAGCCCTTAGGAAGGGGATAATGTTACAAATTCTGTAAATAGTAATTATTTTTATGATTAATTTGTTGTAATCTGGTTAAATTTGGCGTTTATTCCATTACCTTTCATATAAAATTGTCTTAGTAACGTAATCTGTAAATAGTATCTTGCAATGGGTATACAACCCCCTTACATTCGAATGAATTATATGGTGCCTCCATTTCTGAAAAATAAGATTTGTGAATGGAATAAAAAGAAAATACGAGAAATTGGTAAAATGTAATCGAAATTTCTCAATAGAATATTGTGGAAACTTTTCAAGGATTTATAAATAGCTTCCGCGGCATTAAAAGTTAGACTGGTCCGAGCCGTGGGCTGGAAAGTGTGTATTTGCCTTTGCGCTGTGTTTTTGCGTATTTCCATGTTAATACGTGTGTGACTGCTGAGTTTACTGTGTTAATTGATATTTGCCTAATTGCTATGGTTAATTTAGCAGTTGCTAACGATATTTCTTGTACATAGTTGTAAATAAATCTCCTGTGTTTTCTCAAGAACTGTGTCGTCAAAGAATTTCTTGAAGTGGCTGAACTCATAACAGTATTGATGAATTCATCATGAAGGAATTCATAAATGAATTCATCATAGTTTCTTGTTAAAAGTGTGCTTCGGCAAAATTTAGCCTATTATGAATAATCGGCAAAATGTGGCCGATTATGACCGATTAATCGGTACTACCGATTGATTGGTGCATCCCTATACTTGACGCACCTTTTATTTTTGAGGTAGATCGTGTGACGCAGCTAGTTTTAGTTAACCCAAAAACATATTATTACCGCGCTAATTTTTTTCTATTACTAAAAAGTTCGGTTATTTTTCGATTACACAGTGTATTTCGTGAAAAATTGGTCAAAGGCAAGAGGAATTCCTGTTGATTTATAGGGTCGTGAAGTATCCAAAATGCCATTTCCAGATATGTTGCCCAAAATCAGTGATTTTTATTGATCAGAGATTTTCAATGTGGATGGCAAAACGATCTTGATGACAAGGGTAATTGACTGAAAAAAAAAAAAAAAAAAACTTGCAAAAATATTTATATGTTTGATAAAAATTTTACTATCTTTCCTGCCCCCGTAATAGCCCAAGATCCGACTTAGGTTGACCTAGCCTCAACGAGTACCCGAATAAGTTATTTATGCAAATGTACGGGGGAAAAAAATACAGACGTTGTTGTCTGTATTTTTTCAAGATTTTATTTAAGGGTTGTTTAAGCAAAAGTGGGAAAATCATAGGATTGCCGCGATTTGAAGTTTTAATAATTGACTAACTCTGCAGATTATCTTATCTTCAATTTTTGCAGGAATTTGCAAATTTTCTAGAGCTTTTAAATTGTATGTAAGTAGATCAAAATTTTACGTAAATGACATTTATTCGGCTTAAAACTCGACATTTTCGCTTTTCGCAGGAAACTCTGCAAGAAATCTGCAGAGATTCTGCAGATTTCTGCAAACTTGATGATACCTGCAGAAACTCAATTATTGAAATTTTAAATCTCGACAATGCTATGACTTATGACATGGGCATTTTTGCTCAGACAATCCTACCTCATTGTGTCTGTAATATTTTTTATCTAAAATTTTAAGCATAATTTCAAACTCGATGAGGGAACGTTAACCTAAGTCAGATTTCATCCTCATTGGCCCCCCGAACTAAAATTTTGGAAGATCAAAAATTCTTAATTTTCCGGACGAAATTCTAATTTTACCGAATGACAGTATACGAACATGCACACATATCATACACATGTGACATCTAATGAGAAGGGAAGGGACGTTTAGGCATCATTAAGAAATAATTTTCAAAAATTTAAAAAGGAAAAAAATATCTCTATATCTCTAAATTTGCCGAATCATTGTCCAAATTTGCCAAATAAGCAGGGGTGCCCACAGGGGGGGGGGGAATTATGACGCAAGTTGCGCCAGCAAAGTTTTTTTTTTGGGGGGGGGGGAATTTTATATCTATATTTTTGTTTATTTATTTAAATTTATTTATTGATTTATTTTTAATTTAAATTATTAATTTAATTAAATTATATTTTTTCTGTTGTTATTTTATTTCATTTATTTATTTAGTTTGTGTGTGTGTATGTATGTCATTAAAAGGCAGAACGTTTCTAAATAATAATAATAATAATAAATAAATAAAAAAATAAATAAATAAATAAATAATACTAAAAAAATAAATAAAATAAAATAAGTGAGCTAAAAATAGGAAATAAAAAGGGAAAAGGAGTTGAGAACAATTTTGGGGGGAATTTGCGCCATTGAACTTGGGGGGGGGGGTGCACCCTTGCAAATAAGAACATTTTCGGAGGTCGCAGTGTCCTCCCATTGGGGCGCTCCTGCTCAAACTATAATACATTCCATCAAATCCCTTGCCATCAAGTCACTTACCGCAAAGACATGGCGATTCCTCGTGCTTTGTGCATATTGCTCTAATGTCTGAAATTATAACGAAGAACAAAGCAGGACGAGAAGTCAAAAAAGTTCTAAAAAAGGTAGTTATAGGTTTGTCAACCCTGTGTGAAAACCATTTCCGTTCCTTTATTGACATTTTCAATCCTCTTTAATTCGGCGTCAAGCATAAAGGAAAGAACAAGTCTGTTACGACGATCTATCTACAATTGATCTCAGGTACAATGCCACAACTAAACAATCAGGACAATGTGGAAAATTTATTAGATGCCCGAACGGGATAGTGTTACAAATGAGCTCAATAATGGTTTCTGGGCACGATACATAGATCAGAATCGATGGAAAAAAGGTATTTATTATGTAATAGAAATCTAGATACGTTTAAGTATTACATTCAGAAATGCCTCGTTTTATAACTATGACGGATTGCTGGAATAAAACAAATGGTTTAGAAAAGGTCAGAAAAAATGGTCGACTCCGTGTTATCGGACAAGGCAACGTGAGTCAAATTTATATTTAAACGAGTTAAGTTAAGCTTAAAGCATGCGGTATTAAAGATAGTAGCTTTGTATGAAAATGTATCGCTTTTAGGAATGGATCGAAAAATTATTTTGCTTGCATGTTTTTGGTGACATTTTTTACTTTATTGGTACCCGCACTGCTTTGCTCGTGGTACAAATTAAAAGGTCATTTGGTTCGCCTGTATATTTACAAATTAAGGATGATGAGTTTCTCGCCAATTTGCTGTGTTCATTTGCTCGTCTATGTTATGGTAATTTACTCGTCCATGTTATGACAATTTGCTCGGTAAAATGTTCTTAAAATTGGAACAGAAAAAGAACAAAATCGAATTTTCGAAAATCCGCTTCGAGGTGCATCACCCCATGCTACAAACTAATTTTGTGTCAAATTTCATGAAAATCGGCCCAAATGGTCTAGGAGCTATGAGCGTCACAGAGATCCAGACATAGATCCAGACTTTCAGCTTTATTATTATTAGTTAAGATAAAGATATTAGTTAAGATAAAGATAAAGATAAACACGCACGCAGTCGAGTCCGTTTGTAACGAAGTCGAAAGGGCCCGATGAAAATTTCTTTATTGCAGTAAGTTCGCTAAACTTCATAGACATTTCCATTTGGGGAAAAAAATAAAGTTTTAGACAGGGCTATGGAGTCAGAGTCGGACAGATTTTGAGGTAAAAGAGTCGGAGTTATTAGATAAGAAGAAAAGAAACACTCCAATAAACACGATAAAACATGACTGTCATTCACTATGCTTAAAAGCATGTTAGAAGTTGCGGCATCTGTTTGTTTTATCCGTTTCAGCCATCATTAGCCAGAGATTGCAGCACCTCCTATAGTTTATTGGAATTACGAGTTTTGATTCCCCATTGCTTAAAATGATGATTCCATTTCTTTTCCGCACTAAATGTTATTCCTTATTTAAATTTAGGTTTTAATAAAAATTTACAAATCCAAATTTGAAAACGTCATTAACATTCCAATTATTTTGCCGCACTCTTTCACCAACTTATAAAATATAATCTTCCGTCAAATTAACCGTATCAAAACCAGTTTAAACCAGAAGCAGATTTTGTGCAAGATCGACTAATGGCGAAACAGGAATCACCCAGAAAACATTCCAAAAGACAAAAAAAAGCGTCAAACAGTAAACGTGGAGGAATGAGCTGGACACTTTCTGATTGCAATTAAATCAAAGAAAATCATGCTTGATAATAACACTATTTTTTGTGTTATTTTACTTTATTCGATGATTATTGTATGTTGCAAATTGCAATATGCGAATGAGTGCATTAATTTTTGGCTCTTTGTAAATTTAAAATTTTTAATTGCCCTCATTGCTTTTTTTTTCTTTCAAAATGGAAAGTGAAGAAATAATTGTGACTTGGGAGTTTTTCGTTTAATTCATTCACCTTCACTCATTCCAATTGAACATAGTAGAAACAGGGAAAAAATACGAATTTACTAATATAGTAATTCAGTTCTCGTCTTCCTTACAAAAATACTCACATCAGAGCACATTCTATCTATACTCAAGGCAGCCCTGGACTTTTTTTTCTTCTTTTTTTGCAGCAAGAGGCTCGAGCTGTGCTCAAAATGATGTCATATTTCTTAAAAAATATATTTGACCTCCTACCTTTTCCTTTGTCAAAAAGTGTCAAACTTCCCCGAAATCCTCCTCAACTCATCTTGTCACATGCCGTCCCTATGTGTAAGGTCGTGCAGCGCACAACAATGTCAATAGGCACCGAGCTCTACCAATCCAAAATGGGGGGGGGGGGGGGAATCTCCAACCAAAAAAATAAATTGAACTTTTCATTATAGTATCTAAAATAGTGCTGGTGAAATTATACTGCTCTTTGAAACAAGCAATTCGTCTCGCTGCCAATCTAAAAGGAAAAATTATTGCCTTGTTGTGTCTAAACATGCTATTCAAAAGCGCAATCTTTTATACTGAAAACACATGGCGTTAAGTAATGCACACATTAGCATTTTTTCTTCCTATATGAAGCCGTGATTGCTATTTCGATATGAACCTCCCTCCTTTAATGTAATGAAAAATTAGTTTTTTAAACATTACTTACGTAAAATTTAAGCGGAATAGCCTCTGAACCTCTCCTCCTAACATCATCAAATATTCCTTAAGTTTTTAGGAGTTTAATTTTGAAAAAAATTTCAGGGTAGGGCTCCAAAATCCCCTTTCCATAAAAATCTTCGAAGTTGTCTACTATTCCATTTTTCTGATTTCAATTTCGAAAAATTGGAGAAGAATTAATTTTATCTATTTTTCAAGACAAAAAAAAAACCTATTGATGAGAGTTTCAGAGTTCCATCTCTTATTCTGACGTCAGTAAATATAGCCTTTAATCACGTTTTTAACCGACTTCAAAAAGGAGGCGGTTATCAGTTCATACCGTATGTATGTTTTTTTTTTAACCGACTTCAAAAAGGAGGCGGTTATCAGTTCATACCGTATGTATGTTTTTTTTTTTTGTTTGTCCACTCATAGCGTCTCACCTAGTGAACCGATTTTGATGATTCTTTTTTTGATGGATAGGGGATGGCTCAACTTAGGTCCCATTACTTTGTTTGACCATATTTGTTCTTTAGAAAAAAAAGTTATGGGCAAAAAACAGTAAATTTTATGCAATTTCCCTATTAAATTGTAGCGAAGTTCGCACTTTTCATTCGTGGATAACGGTGGCTCAGTGGTAGAATTCTCGCCCCCCACACGAGAGACCCGGGTTCAAATCCCGACTAGGACAAAGTAAATTTTACTAAAATTTCGTTTTTACTGTTTCCCGTATTTTCTCGAATGTTCTATTAATTTCTGTACCTTTCCAAGTCTGGAAAGTTCCAGCACTTTCTCAAGTTGTATATAAGGAGATGTAACGTTCATTCGTGGTTCTGAATAAAGATCTCGAGTTGAGACTAACGCTTGAGTATTAGCTTCATTTGGCTTTCACATTGTCTTCGCTATCTTCATCTACGCGACAATATGAAACTCATTGTTATAAGAGTTTGGTGCCATATAAGAGTAACATTAATAGTAATTGTAATGATAATTTTGAATAAAGGCTTTTCTAAAGCAATACAGTGATATAGGGCCGAACTTCTTACTAGGTAACTTCTTACTTTTACTGAAATATCTACATTTACACTAAAAAGAATAAAATTAAAAAATTTTGAAAAAAAAAAAAAAAATAGAACCGACTTCAAAATTGCTCTAAAAAGTGAAAAATAATTTTATTCTTTAAACACCATCGATAATACTTTTAAACATAATTTTTGAAGTTGGCGCAAAAACAAAAAGTAAAATTCATTGTAACCATGCTTCGTTCATATTTTTATCAAAAAATCATCCAAAGTTAGGAACGAAACATTTATATCGTTACTCAAATATGCTGTCATCAATGCGTAATGCATTTGGTAGTGAAGAAACTGGACCTGGTTAAATTTATACTTGTAGTTGAGTTATGGCTGTGAATGATTTTATCGATCGTTTTTGCGCCAACTTCAAAAATTATGTTTCAAAGTATTATCGATGGTGTTTAAAGAATAAAATTATTTTTCACTTTTTAGAGCAATTTTGAAGTTGGTTCTATTTTTTTTTTCAAAATTTTTTTAATGTTTCAACTTCTACAAATATCCGCGGAGCCCCTTGTATCTTTTTTTCCCATAACACCATCAAAGGCCGTTTAAAATTGCGTTTTCAAAACTACAAGATAAAATAGAATTTATTTTTCAATGTGCCCCCCTCTCTCCCCCCCCCAAAAAAACTATTTTATAGTTCCACCTCTTTGATTTTTAAAATATATTTTCGTTTTCCAAAACGCATTACTAGCATATTAGAGGAGCTGTTGAACTCGAAATAGTCTCGAGACATGAAGTAAAAACGTACTCTATACTTAGGCTTGCCAGGTTTCTGAAATGTTCAACCTGGAGCCTCCCCCCTTCCCCCCACTAATGCGAGTTTTCAAAAGAGAACACAACCCTGGCTGTTAAAGCTGTTTTATTAATTTAAAAATAATTATTTTTATTCTAGCATTTAAAATGATTATCAAAGCTCTAAAACAATTTTAGATAAGTGGTTTTAGTTATTCTTATTGATTTTTATACAAAATACCGAACTGCTCCGCAAAATTTCCAATTGCTCCTCAAAATGACCCCATATGCTCCTCAAATTGTTCGTCCAAGGCTGGCAACCCTGCAAGCAGATAAATTTAAACATTTTATTTACTACACGTTAATATTTATTAGTTACTTTTGTAAGAAAAAATATTTCGAATGAGGAATAAAAACTTGAAATTTATTAGCATGTATTCTTCTTTCGCTAGGACTTTTTTTAGAAAGTCTTTTTTGGTTTTAATCTTATTGTAAAAATCATCACAAGCTGATCCGATGTTAATTTTACAAGTCTATGCTTCAAATGACAGATTAATTATCCTAAATAATAATTCACAGTTAACTATTTTTAGAATTTTTTGGTCGTCTATAATAAAATTTATCTTTTTCCGGGACGCGAAGTAAACCGGCCAGGGCCAGGACACCAGGATTTTGCTTGAAAACCAGGACTGTCCCGGCCAAACCGGGACGTCTGGCAAAGCCTAATACTCCAAAATTGAATACGTATTCACGCTTCAGTTTTTGAATAAATTAAATGCCAAACGTATTTTTTTTCCATTTTGTGTTCGATATAAAACCTCGCTCTAGGTGTTAACCATATTTTCCTCGAGGGCCAGTACTGTACTTAAAGGCGCTCACAAGACATTTGCACGACGGCGCCGATCAGGTTTGGCGCGGGCCTGGTGGTCATATGCCACGCTATATTACTGAAATATATTGCTATAAAAATGTTTTTGTTTCAACAAAAAAATATAACACAACGTTTCAAAACATGGCTACAATCCTTGATTGCAAAATTTTTAATTTTGCAAAATGATTTCCAAATCTTTGATAAAATCTTTATCTTAAAAAAATTCATTTTTTATATATTATTATTTCTTTCTTTTTTAGTGGTTGCTGACGCCTCCCACTATGATTTAAAATCCGTAAAGTTTCTCAGAGGTTTCATATGTTTGCTAACCACAGCTTTAGAAGAACAAAAACTCCCGTTCACAACTTCCCTGTTCTCTTCAGAATCATCGCTAGCTTGTATTTTGTATTATAGTCAACCTGTGCACAACTGCGGTACGATAGATCAAAGAAAAAAGTCTGAAGTGCATTTTGTCACAAATTACCGTCCCTGCATCTTTTGACAAATGCCACCAAGACTATAGCAGTTTAAAACTGCAAATACAGGTGTCCCATAGTACAATTCCTCTGGGATAAATGCGAACACATTGAGTGACAGGTGCTTCGTTCGCCTTTTCCTTGCAAGTATTTTCCTTTGGTGCCTTCCACAAGCAATCCGATTTTCCGTGTGCACTCACCCAAAAGTCAAAAGGACTCGAGAATGCTTTAGGACGGAAAATGGAGGTTCTCGGAACGAAGACCTCTGTTTCTGGAGCCTCATGATTCCACTAAAATGTGCTGAATTGTCAAAGGAATGTAGTCTGCTTGGACCTTTTGTGGCTCGAAAGGGTGAATCTTGACTCGTGACAAGCGCTTGGTCAAGCAAGGCGGAAAGCTGAAGTTGTTTTTTCTTCCATTTAGGGGTCCTTTGATTTGTTCTGAATTCCAACACCTAAAGAATTGGGAGAACAATCCTGTAGACAGTGACTGATGTGTACAAATCGAGTGTATACAATAGAGCTCCCATTTAACAAACCATTTAAAGTGCATTCTTTAATTCCAAGTACATTTTTATTCTGAGAGAACCAGAAATTTGAAGAAATTGTTTTTTGAAATTCTTGGATTTAATGCAAAATTTTACTCATTTTATGCGAACGACTTTGAAAGCAATCCGAAAGGCCAACCAACCAGGGTTCCGCGGAACCTTAGGGCACTTTAGAACTTTGATAGAGGTTCCACACGCGATCAGGATTTTTTCAAACAAAGCGATGAATCTTAGTAAAGTTTTATTTATTTATTTTTTAAATAATAGATCGAAATTTTAAAGGCAGTTTGCTTGTAAAATAACTAAGTCCTCACCAGTGGCTTAAACTTAGAATTAAGTGCCCCCCCCCAGCAAGATTTATAAGTATGCCCTTTTTTTTGCCCCGTAAAAGTAAAAGAAAAAGAAAAAAACTTAGAGTAGGCTTAATGCACCTTAAAAATATCGCAAAAAAAGGGGGGCAAAAATAAATGGGATCGTTTCCGAAATTTTAAAAGTATTTTTTTTTTTTCTGAAAGAGCATGCTAAAAAACATAGATTCTGACCATTTTTTAAATATATTTTTAAAGTTTAATATTTTTAAAAGATTACTTAAATCGGTGCTCTTTCATCGTTTAACGCTTCTGCCGATGACATCACAAATGATGAAATGCCATTCAGTGCTGCCATTTTCACGGTCCAAAATATTTAATTCGCATCTTTACTCACGTGTATTGGCAACGATATGGTTGATAGCAAGCGTAGAGCGCAATTGTAATTCGCTTTTTGACTATCATAACGTGGAAATGCGGTAGAAAGATACGCCATAGTGCATCATTTGTGACGTCATCAAGACCACGCCTTGTTTGAAAAATCGGACATTTCAAAAAAAATTATTTAAAAAAATAACTGTTGGGAAAATGAAAGTATTTTCTGAGTCCATGTTATTATTATTATTATTATTATTATTATTTTTTTTGCTTATTGTATCAATTTCAGCTATAAAAAGTACTACTTTTGACTGAAGGAAACAACCCCACTGAAGAAAAAAATACCGGACAATTAAAGATTGGAAAGTAAGGTTTTGAGATTGGGTGTCCGAGTAAAACAGGAAAAACCTCCCCGTTTTTTTTTTTTTTTTTTTTTTTTTTCTGCTATACAGTTCGGAATATTCAAAGCAACCATTTTATCATCTACAAAAAAAGTGTTTCTTTCTGTTATAATTTTTTGGAAGAAATTGCTAATCTTTGAAAATTCAACGAAAGTTTTGATAATAATGTCTAAGTTTTCTTAATGTTAATTAGAAGTCTGGATACATTTATTACTTGTTTTAGGATCTCATTAATATTAAATTTAAATTGCTTAATTTAATTTATTAGGCTCTCATCCAGCAACTTATTTGAGATTTTTGCAAGTTTCTTGTAAAAAGTTTTTAGTAAGTAGAACTGACTGATATGCTTTAGTAAAATTATTATGTAGTGAAAAGCTATGTTGCTTTTCCAATTAGTAAAAGAAATCTTCACGTGTCAATGGTTTTGTTTTTAAACACAATTGATAAGACCCCATCAGATATATTATTCATGATAATGTCAACCTGTTTTTAATAGTATTTTATTCGATTTATTCTGCCAATAAAAATATTCCATTTTCATGTATGTTTTTTCATACCAGCCCAGACAATGTACATTTTGAATTAAGTATTCATATTTTTGTTAGACTGGAAAATTGCAAGAAAAAAAGAAAAATGAAGTCAAACAGAAACAGCAGGGAGAATTGGTCATATTCAAATTCACCAAATTTTCTGTTGGAACTTTTGATTAATTTGATTTATCTGATGAAGATTCATGTTGAAAGTTTTGAAAACGTGGCGATGGAAAGTTTGAAGTAGAGCAGTGGTTCCCAACCGGTGGTTCGCGAACCCCGGAGTTCGCAAGAGGTTTTCAGGGGGTTCCCGAAAAAATTATTGTAATGGCGGAGTTTTAGCATGCCTGTTCTGATGAAGTCTCATGTTCAAGCGGTTTTAAGCAAATTTTGCTCCATTTTTATTATTCATTTGTCTCTCTTACATTCGATGCTCGGCATGAAAATATTTGCATACTTGCTGACGTAGTTTACATTCAAAGAATTTAATTCGTCATTGCAAAGCGCCTGTTTTAGCGTTTTCATTGAGAATGATAGCCCTGAAGCCATGATGAGAAAGCCCTATACTTATGAGTACATTGTTCTCAGATGAAAGAATTTGAAAGCGTTCGTTTCCTCAGAAGCTTTTGATTGAAAATATTGATTAAACTTGATGAAAACATTACACGGAGCATATGCGAGCGTTTCAAATATTTTGATGTTTAGTTCCTTTACCATTTGAGTCCGACGAAGAGCTATTGTACTTCTCTTGTGAGGAGTCAAAAGTGTATAGAAATCAGATCACGCTGTTAGTTGCTATAATTTTCACACAACATAGACACACAACATTTTCACACAACATCTATTTCGAACTTTACTGTCGAGAGAAAGAATGGCTAGCAACCCAAAAATACCACAGGAAGTATGAAAAATTGATTAGTTTAGAAAATTTTCGTGGATGAAAGTTTGTCAGTGTGAGGTTTACGCAGTAAAAAAAATAAACGGATTTAACCATGAAACTTAATTTGCGCTACATGTAAACAAGAAATTTATAAAATTTGTGTAGCAAATATCTCTTGTAATAAGTGAGCTAAAAAATGATTGTTTTGTTAAAAATTACCTTTTGTGGAAAAATTAGCGTAAATGCGTACATTGAAAAATACGCGCTTCTATTATTTTTCAATATACGCATTTTACTCCGCACTTATAGAATAATTACAAGAAAATTTTTGAGAAATCAAACGATTAATGTACGCAGTATGTTTTCATTAAACAGCTAGGCTCGTAGTCCTATTCAAGAAGACTCAAATCTAGAGATCTTTCTCATTTTACTGGAAGAAAAAATTTTATTTAGTTAATCTGAGACAGTTCTCTGAAAGGTATTTTAAAGATCATTCTTTAATTAACTTCTGATTTAGTAATAGAGATAAATGTACCCTTGTGTCAGAAAAATTTCAGCCAAACTTTTGAGCCTCTTTGTTCCACAAATATCCAATTTTCAAATTTTTTTCAAAGTTGATTGAAGCTCAACACAGAATAATCAGTTTATTTTTTGGTAAATTTGATTTGCATTCAATTTTTGGCAATCATTTTAGCTGGAAGCAATATGTGTAATTCTATATTTCGCAATTATATTTTCGTTCTTGTTATAAACCAAAGGTTCTCAAACTTTTTCGACTCGCGGCACCATTTGAAGATTCAAAATTTTCTCACAGCACCATAGTCCATCTCTATTATATAAACAACTAATAAGAATAAGTCGTTATTTTCAGGGGTTTTTTACGGACACCTACGCACAGTTCGTGCAGCATATACAGTACAGAATCATATCCTCCTATACCAAATACTCCGGTGTCCGGTGTTATAAAGGGTGTCCCAAAATTAACGCAAGATTTGAATTTGCCGCCATTTTCGCAATAAATGGTTGGCAACCCTGAAAAAAGAACAATTTGACAGCTGAGAGTTTAGGGTAATCAAAAATGGAGCGTTATACGATACAATAAATAACGCGCTTTCATTATTGAACAATTGTTTGAAAAATAATGAAAGTTGAGGCTGGTCAAGCAGTTACTGTTATTGGCGCTCGGTATCGCAACGCGGTAATGCACGGGTGATTGTGGGCTTGTTGACATAGACCTTTGAATTCAAATAACCCCATAAGAAGAAATTTAAAAATGTTAAATCACACGATCTAGGGTGCCAATTCTGATGACCGAAATGAGAGAGTACGCGACTAGGAAATGCCTTATGCAGTAATTGAAATGTTTCACTCTCTCTAGCTGTATGGTACAATAACACCCCATTTTTACTAACCCTAAACTCTCAACTGTCAAATTGTTCTTTTTTCATGGCTGCAAACAATTTATGGAAAAAAGGTGGCAAATTCAAATTTTGCGTTAATTTTGGGACACCCTTTATTATAAGGATCAGTGTTACTAAGGCGAACCTTGGTCCTATAGTAGTACAGTAGAACCTCGACCTCGATTATCCGAGCTAATTGGAACCGCTAGAGCCTCGGATGTTGCAATTCTCGGTTAATAGAAACTTTATATAAAAACTTGACAGGATCATAAATTGTATTAATTAAAAATACGATTGAATATTCATAAAAGATGGACAGATAAAAAGTAATGTTTTACAGTTAAAAAACTAAAATGGAAAATAACTTGTAGTACGTTTTAAAAAGTCAATCGAATTTTTTTTAGCTATCCCAAGTTAAATATTGAAAGATGCATTAGAAGACACACATATTTAAAGAAAATATTTTTATTTTCAAATCGAAAATTCCTCATTTCATTAAATTTACATTATTTTTTGAAAAATAGACTTCATTATCGGCTCTGTTAACAGAAATCTCGGTTAATCGAGGTCCTACTGTACAATCTACTTTTCTAGGTTATCAAATCTCGGGAAAAAAGTGACGGCACACAACGACATTTTTCTTTTTGAATTCGTCAACTACATAAATTAGGTTTTAAGAACAATATGCAACTTTTTTTAAATTCCAGTTAAACTTAAAAGAACCGTGTTTTTACCAAATTGATCTTGAAATAAGATCAGTTGGTTTTGACATCACTCTTCAACAACAACTTTTGATACACTGTTCCTTTGTTGCCTGATAGTTAAAAATGGCTTGTTGATAACGCTTTATCTTCAGATAGACGTTTTAATGACGATGAAAGAGGACCTAGTGAATTTTTGTTATATTGTATTTTAAAATAGAGGATTCCTTTACTGGTCAACCGGGCATTATTCCGCGCACGCACCTTACATATATATTGTTACAAATTCTGTAAATAGTAATTATTGTAGGAACGTAACCTGTAAATAGTTTCCCGTAATGAATATACAACCCCTTTTTCATATGGCTAAAGTATACGACCCCTATTTCCTTTTTGTTCATTGATAAAATTTGATAACGGTCTACTACTTTACAGAAGCGTGTGGAATATTTGAGAAATTTCTTTTCGGTGTATTTAAGCCGTTAGCGATGGATATTTCGAACGGAGAGCATTTTTGCTCTGTTTATAGCGAGGCATTTCGCTGTGTTGTTTTCGTATTTGGAAGTAAATACGTGTGTAAACGTTGAGTTTACGGTGTTGTGTGATAATTGCTTTATTGCTGATGAATAATTTAGCAGTTGTTGACGATCTTTCCTGTACATAGTGTAAATAAATTTCCTGTGCTTTTATCAAGAACTATGTCTTCATTTCAAGAAAGTGGAAGTCGCACCGAATCCGTTACAATTTGGCGCCCAACGTGGGGCTTCTTCTGGACTTTCTTGGAGTAAGTGTGACTTTGGACATTTTTTTTCATAAAGACTTTTGAATTTGGACTTTATTTTTATGGTGATTACTCGCGCAATGGATGAACAATTAAAACAACTTCTTGACGTAATCAACTCTGTAAAAAATGATATGGCGACTAACCAAGAACAATTAAAAAATGATATGGCGACTAACCAAGAACAATTAAAAAATGAATTGGCGACTAACCAAGAACAGTTAAATAGTGATTTAACTGCTAAAATTACTACAAGTCAAAATGAAATAAAAAGTGACCTAACGTCGATGAAAACCATGATGGAGAATCAACTAACCGCCATGGGAGATAAAGTTGATGCTCTGGAAGAAAAATTTGATACTGTGGAAGAGCGTATCGCCAATGTGGAAAATAAGTTGGAAGAAGAAGACAAGAAATTTACTTCATTTAAGGAAGAAATAATTAAAGACATGGAACGGAGATTGGCGACCGCGGAAAGCAGTTCTGTACAGTTTGGCGCTCCCACATCTGTTGCTCGACCGTCCATTAAACTGGCCACATTTGATGGGAAAAGTTCGTGGCAGGTATACAAGACCCAATTCATGATAGTGGCGGAAGCGAACGGATGGGAATCTGCTACCAAGGCCTGCCATCTTGCAGCATCCCTGAGAGGTGACGCAGCGGACATTCTCCAGACCCTTCCGGACAGCCAGCGCCTGAATTTCGCCGCCCTCACATCTGCGTTGGAGCTTCGCTTCGGTGAGAAGTGCCAGAAAGATTTCAGCCGACTCCATTTGAAGTCCCGTTTCCAGAAAACCGGGGAAACCCTGCAAGAGCTAGCGGCGGATATCGAGAGACTGTCGCATCTTGCTTTTTGCGACTGTCCTGCGGATGTTCGAGACAACCTGGCACTCAACTACTTCATCGACGGAGTTCGGAATCCTGAGATCCAGAAGGCCCTCCGGATGGCGAATGTAAACGACTTGAAATCCGCTTTGATGTATGCGATGAGATACGAGGCCGCCCAAGAAGCAACCCGTGTGGATCGCCATCTAATCCGAACTCAGGAAGCTGATGAGTCTGATTCCAGGTCGTCCCACCTCGCTGAACTTGAGAGACAACTCGGTGACTTGGCAAGACATCTGAGCAGCATAACAGCCCAAAAGAAACAAGAGCAGAAGTGCTGGAAATGCGGTAGTGAAGGACACCTGCGAAGGAGTTGTCCTGCTCGCCAAGCAACGCGAGGGAAGGAAATCACCACCACTAGAGCTCTGCAGATTTCCTCTTCTAGTAGTGGCAGTGATGGACTTTTCATTTACGCACATGTAAATTGGAACCCCTGCAGACTGATTGTCGACACTGGAGCCAATGTGACAATCATTAGGACAGATGTGGCTCGTGAATTTGGATTGAAACTGCTGTGGACATCGCCACGCGTAAGTCTCCAGACTGTGACAGGTGACAAGATCGAGATTGACGGTAAAGTGGACCTGGAAATAGTGTTTGGGAATGCCACCTACCATCATACGGCATTCGTCGCTAACATCACGGACCCCTTCATTCTCGGATTGGACTTTTTGAAGAAATATGACTTCACTCTCGACTTCAAGACAAATGAGCTGCACTCGATGAGAGAAGACATAGCCGTTTTCCCTGCAGAAAGTGATGTAAAATCCGCTCATCAAATAATAGCCCAAACAGATTTATCGATTCCCTCAAGGTCAGAATCATTAATACCTGGCTCCCTTGAAGAAAGCAATAGTTTTCGATTTGGACTCATTGAATACCCTAACCTAAGCAATAGCCTAAAAGGAGTGCTGGTAGCATCTACGCTTGTGGACCTTTCTAAGGATGTAATTCCTGTGAGAGTCGCCAACGTGAGTGAAAGGCCAAGGAATATCCGAAAAGGTGAAGTGTTGGCAACTTGTACTCCAGTAAACTGCATCATTAGAAGAATCAATTCCCCTGAGACTGTCTTCCGAGTCCTTGACATCGAAGTTAATTGGGAGTGCACCCTTATCGAAAGATCAAAGAACTGCTGCGGAACAATTGGTGGATGACTTCAAGCATCTGTTTTCATCTACATCGGAGGATGTTGGCCGTACGAATTTAACGCAGCATAGAATCTACACTAGAGAACACCCCCCTATTAAACAGCATCCAAGACGACTACCGTTCGCCAAGAAGGAAGAGGTTGAGACCCTCCTGAAAGAGATGAAGGAGAATGATGTAATCGAACCGTCATCCAGTCCTTGGGCCTCTCCCATCGTCTTGGTCCGAAAGAAAGATGGCTCCACCAGATTTTGTGTCGATTACCGACGGCTGAATGAAATCACCAAGAAAGACAGCTACCCTCTTCCACGGATAGACGACACCTTGGACACTCTTTCCGGACACAAGTGGTTTTCGACTCTGGACTTGAGGAGCGGCTACTGGCAGGTTGAAATACACCCTGACGACCGAGAGAAGACAGCGTTTACAACTGGACAAGGCTTGTGGCAGTTTAAAGTGATGCCCTTCGGCCTCTGCAATGCACCAGCTACGTTCGAGCGTCTTATGGAGACAGTGTTAAGAGGACTTTCCTACGAATCCTGTCTGGTCTATTTAGACGATATCATCATCGTGGGAAGCAGTTTCGAAGAACATCTGGCAAATCTTAGGAAGGTGCTGCAAAAGCTTAAGGAAGCCAATCTGAAGTTAAGCCCGTCCAAATGTAATTTGTTCCGCCGGGAAGTGAACTACCTTGGTCACATCATCTCTTCTGAGGGTGTACAAACAGATCCAGAAAAGGTATCCGTGGTCAAGAGTTGGAGTCGTCCCGAAAACATCCATCAGCTGCGAAGTTTCCTGGGGCTCTGCACGTACTACAGGAAGCTTGTAAAGGGTTTTTCCAACATCGCACGACCTTTGCATAAGCTGACGGAGAGCAAGCAAAAGTTTGAATGGTCCAAAGAATGCGAAGATGCATTTCTACGACTGAAGGAGGCTTTAACACCAACGCCTATCCTCGCCTATCCTCAGCCTAAAAAATCCTTTATCCTGGACACTGATGCGAGCAACGAGGGCATCGGAGCTGTTTTATCCCAAGAAATTGACGGAAATGAACATGTCATCGCTTACTGGAGCAAATGCTTATCAAAGTCGGAGCGAAATTACTGCGTCACCAGAAAGGAGTTACTGGCCATAGTGAAAGCTGTAGAACACTTCCATCATTACCTCTACGGCCGAAAATTTCTGCTTCGGACAGATCATGCCTCGTTAACTTGGCTTTTGAACTTCAAAAATCCGGAAGGCCAGATAGCCAGATGGATACAGCGGCCATCCAGGAATATGACATGGAGATCAAGCATCGAAAAGGGTTATCTCACGGTAATGCTGACGCTTTATCAAGGAGACCCTGTCCTGAGAACTGCCACTATTGTTCCCGAATCGAGAAACAGTATGGAACGACTAGCCCTGCCGCCTATCAGGTGACAAAGACTCCAACATCTTCAGAACCTGATCCATGGAGTGACGACCAAGTTCGAAAAGATCAACTTGAAGACCCCGACATAAAACCAATTTTGGAGTTCATGGAGAGTGACAGTCGGCGACCTAGCTGGCAGGACGTTTCCATCTTTAGTCCTGCAACAAAAAGATACTGGGCTTTATGGAACTCGCTCCATTTACGGAACGGCGTGCTACACCGAAAATGGGAATCTGACGACGGCAAAACATCTAGGTGGCAGTTACTACTTCCCCGATCAAGGATTTCAGATGTTCTGAAAGAAATACATAGTAGTGCGACTGGAGGACATTTTGGTGTCTTGAAAACCCTCAATAAGGTTCGGGAGCGCTTCTTCTGGAGCAAGACGAAGGATGACGTGGAGAAGTGGTGCCATTCTTGTGACGCCTGTGCTGCTCGTAAAGGACCGAAGAAAAGAAGCAGAGGGAAGCTACATCTGTACAACGTTGGAGCTCCTTTCGAACGAATTGGGATCGACATCCTGGGTCCTCTACCAAGAACTGCTGATGGGAACAAATACATTCTTGTTTCCATCGACTACTTCACCAAATGGCCGGAAGCATATCCCATTCCAGATCAAGAGGCTCCCACCGTAGCAGAGACTCTAGTTCAACATTGGATCTCGAGATATGGAACACCTTTGCAGATTCATTCCGATCAAGGGAGGAATTTCATCTCTGCTGTGTTTAAGGACCTATGTCAAATTTTCGGAATTGAGAAAACTAGGACAACACCACTACACCCACAATCGGACGGCATGGTGGAGAGATTTAACCGCACAATCCTGAACAATCTCTCACTTATGGTATCCAGAAATCAACAGGATTGGGACAAGAAGCTACCTTTGTTCCTGCTGGCCTACCGCAGTGCTGTCCACGAGACTACCGGATATGCCCCATCTCAGATGCTCTTCGGACGAGAGCTTCGGCTACCTTGTGATCTCGTCTTCGGTCGTCCTCCGGATGCGCCTTCATCGCCTGAGGAGTACATCCAGGATCTCCAGGCCCGGTTGGAAGACGTTCATAACTTCGCACGAGAGCGAATCAACATCGCGGCGGAGAAGATGAAGACCCGATACGACACAAGGTCTACTGGACATGAATTCAACAAAGGCGACAAGGTTTGGTTATGGAATCCCATCCGACGGAAAGGTCTTTCACCCAAATTGCAGTCGCATTGGGATGGACCCTACAAAGTCCTTAACCGACTGAATGACGTCGTAGTGAGGATCCAAAAATCACCTAATGCAAAACCTAGGGTTGTACATTATGATCGGTTAGCCCCATACTATGGCCATAGTTCATGTGTATTACGTAAACAACCATGGTTGATAACATAAAAGTTGTAGATAATTTTTTTGCTTTTAATGTTTAGTAATATTTCTTGTTATTATTGTGTTTCCTATGTATCTGTTAGTTATTAATTAATGTGAATATTTGTAAAATTTTGATAGAAGTTCGACACCCTTTCTGGGGATTGTACTGCCCGGGACGTGCAATCCTTAGGAAGGGGGCAATGTTACAAATTCTGTAAATAGTAATTATTGTAGGAACGTAACCTGTAAATAGTTTCCCGTAATGAATATACAACCCCTTTTTCATATGGCTAAAGTATACGACCCCTATTTCCTTTTTGTTCATTGATAAAATTTGATAACGGTCTACTACTTTACAGAAGCGTGTGGAATATTTGAGAAATTTCTTTTCGGTGTATTTAAACCGTTAGCGATGGATAAACAGTCAGTTTCGATTGATATTTCGAACTGAGAGCATTTTTGCTCTGTTTATAGCGAGGCATTTCGCTGTGTTGTTTTCGTATTTGGAAGTAAATACGTGTGTAAACGTTGAGTTTACGGTGTTGTGTGATAATTGCTTTATTGCTGATGAATAATTTAGCAGTTGTTGACGATCTTTCCTGTACATAGTGTAAATAAATTTCCTGTGCTTTTATCAAGAACTGTGTCTTCATTTCAAGAAAGTGGAAGTCGCACCGAATCCGTTACAATATTGATACTATACCACGGACACTTCCCGGCACCCCTCACCTCTTCCTACGGCACCCAGTTTGAGAACCTCTGTTATAAACTATGGAGCAGCATCAAGCAAAAAAAAAAAAAAAAAACTACCAAATTTTTTTTTCTCAATGTGTGTGCGCGCATTTTTTTTTTTTTGCTTGTAATTATTACTTAGTGCCCAAGGGTTCGTCAATTTCTTTTGGAGTTTAGAAGGGGTTCGCAAGGGGGAAAAGGTTGGGAACCGCTGAAGTAGAGCTTGTATGGTAAGAAAGTTCTCTTAAACTCTTCATTAAAAAAAGAATTCAACAACAAATGAAAAAGGGGAAAAAATGTAATAATTTCAGAATGGTTAAATATTTATGTATTAGATGTCATTTTAAAGAATTCAATTTTTATTGAAACAAAAAGCCAATTCTTGCAATACTTTTCTAGTATTTAAAAAAAAAATGTTTATTTTTTAAAATTTGTAATGGGGTTGTTTCCATTAGTTAAAAGTACTACTAAAGTTCATAGAATAAGCAAAAAAAAAAAAAAAAAATGGAGCAAGGAAAATCTTTTATTTTCCAAACGATTAATTTTTAATTATATTTTTTAAATGCTCGATTTTTCAAATCGGTGTGTCTTTATGACGTCACAAGTGATGAACTTTGGTACGCACCCCATTAGCGCACTGAATGTTTACGTTTGCTGTCTACCGCGTTTCCAGGTTATCATGTGCAGAAACGTAAAAAAGGAAATGGAATATGCGCGTCAATTAAAATAATTTGAAAAAAAAAATAAACTTTGTCAAATTATTTTAGTGGGAGGGGAAGGGTGAAAGGTGTCAGTCAGCCTCTGGAGGTGGGCGATGGGCTCAAAATATTGGGAATCGCTGTACTAAAGCATATATTAGGCTGAAAAAAAACCGCAAAAACCACTCCCACATATTTTGAAAGACGTTGATTACTCACTCACAGCCAAGGAAGGGTAAGGGGTCAATTGCTGCCTCTTGCGCCCTCTAAATGATGAGCCTACATGGGCGCCCCTACGCAAAATGTTAAGGCGGGGAACCCAGATATTTCCCCCATGTTTTAGCGGGATATTTTCTCCACGGAAAACCAATTTCAGTGCAGATTAGAATTATTAAAATTTGACATTTTTAACAACTTATTCATTAATGGCTGGAGAAGAAATTTTTTTATATTTTTGCAAAGAAAAAAGTACTAAAAGCAAGGAAGTTCTAATTGCCAAGAAGGGGATTGAGCCCCCACTTGTCCCTACATATGGACGTCCATGCGGGCCTTCCCCCTTGGCCACAGCACTATACACACATATGACAATGACATTGACACGACGATCAGGGCCGACAACAGGGGGGGGGGGGTGATACACCCCCTCCAGTTTTTCATAAGTGTGACCGCCAATTTCCTTTTAGCGATGCAACAAACGAAGTTAAAGGGAAATTCTTCGTTGTTTTAAAAAAATAAAACAGTAAATTTAAATGAAAAATTGAAATAATAGGACAAAAAGTATTTTTTCTGTAAAATTTGAATGGAAAATGTAATCTTAAAATACAATTTAGGAACATCCATGATTATCTTTTATTAAGATTATCGAAGTAAGGGCGGCAGAAATGTGCGCTTCAAACATTTTTTAACGCAAAAAAAAAAAAAAAAAAATATTCAGTGGCCGCATAGTGGGTATGTCTG